>NW_013667742.1:24375-25825 GCF_000517525.1 Limulus polyphemus
TACAGATTGATTAGAATTAATAGCATCAAAAGACTGGCTTGAGCATATAACAGAATTTCCAGATGTAAACAATCACTGCTAAATTAGTATGTATCAATACAGATTGATTAGAATTAATAGCATCAAAAGACTGGCTTGAGCATATAACAGAATTTCCAGATGTATACAATCACTGCTAAATTAGTATGTATCAATACCGATTGATTATAATTAATAGCATCAAAAGATTGGCTTGAGCATATAACAGAATTTCCAGATGTATACAATCACTACTAAATTAGTATGTATCAGTACCGATTGATTAGAATTAATAGCGTCAAAAGATTGGCATGAGCATATAACAGAATTTCCAGATGTAAACAACTACTGCTGAACTATTATGTATCAAAGTTTTTCATTATCCTTTGCTTCGTTTAATAACAATATTGTTTTCCAGAATACATATTTTTAGGTTTAAAAACGTCTGTCTGTCTCGTTCATTCAAACCTTCAATATAAGAAAATAGTTTAACCGTTCTCAATGCATTACATACCATATGCCAGAGAGACATAGATAACCACCAAAAACTTCTCACACTTCCCCTTAGTCTAACAAAAGCACCAGTGGTAAGTGATATAAGATGATTGAACAAATTGAGTGTGGTATGTTAATCAATGCAGCAAGACTGACAAATCATGTTCCACAATTAGAAAATAAATCTCCATCAGCAGCTTATTAATCCAACTTGTTTGTGTTATGTAAACTAACGAATCTCCTCTTACTTAACTATCTAGTTCTTTAGCCACAAAAGATTAACGTGTTAGGCTGTTTCACTTCTAAGTTTTATTAATTGTGAGCGTTGCGGTTTTTCCTTCATATGGAGAACAAGACTGAACAATTAGTTTCATAGATTTTCTATAGTGGAAAACATTTCCTTGTAACCGTACACTAAAGAGAATGATAACAACGCTCTAAAATTTCCACTCGAGATTTTCAAGCTCTGAAAATGGATATATCTGTAACAAGAGCAATGACAAAGATTGCATGTCCTCGCCCCGCCGCTTCTTTTCGAGGTTGCATGTGTTTAAATTGGATAACGTCAAATTTCACCTCCGAAAACTCAGAAAATCCTTCTCAGATCCAGACTGATCAACGATTCGGATCATATTTGTAAACTGATGAGGAGTCTCAACCTTAATTTGTTCGTGAAGTTTGGTACAAATCTGATTACACTTGATAGGGTTATTAACCCAAAACCGCAAAAATGCCCTATCTCCTCACTATAAGAAATTGCTTCAAAGTGATCCATAATCCGGATCATGGACTAAATATATGTAAAATTTTCGTGTACATTAGTTTATTAAGTTTCGAGAAACGCGCGCAGAAACAGAGAAACACATTCATGGACCTGATTCCAATATCCTCCCCCCCCCCCAACTACTCAGAAACAATTATCTACCTTTTTCTGGAC
>NW_013667742.1:26353-30768 GCF_000517525.1 Limulus polyphemus
GTCAATTTTCTAATAGATCAGTGCAGCCAAAACTAAGAACCCACAAATATCTTGCTTTTCATTTGGAGGGGGGGGGGGGGAATTGAAATGGAAAAAAAATATAGATTCTTGTTTTAAACCATCATTTACATGTCGGTTACAAGTTTTATGTAAGTCATGGTGATTGATTCTCAGAACCATCTAAAACCACTTTTAAACCCAGATCTGTAGGCTTCATTAGAAAAAAAGGAACACATTTTGAATGATCTCTTACATCTTCATGTCAGTTTTCATCACATCCCGCGGATCTAGTCCTCAGAATCCTCAAAATCTTTTTGACCCCCTTATTGGGACTACATTTCGAAAGTTTCGAAATTATAAATTTATGTTGTTCTTATTGGCTATATATATATATTAATAGCAATTTTAAAGTAAATCTCTTTAGCCCTGAGTGCCCACATTTTTAAGGCTCCTCCATGATTACTTTCCAGAACAATGTTCGTTTATGGTTTATCCCTAAAATTGATGCAAAAATGTTGACTTTATCCTGTCAAAAATTTGGAAGATTCGAAAAATATCAAGTAAACAGAAAAATACACGAGTAGTTGAGAATTACTATTATTCATAAGTGTGTTTGTTTTGCATTTTGAAATTTTCAGATGACACGAATTTCCCCATTTAACAGAAGTTACTAAATACTTGGTATTGATAAATACACTTCATCTTAGCCTTGTATTTGTGAATTAGTTTGATAACTTCTGAAGAGACTGGAGAACCATTTTCTTCTACTAAACACTTGGTATTGATAAATACACTTCATCTTAGCCTTGTATTTGTGAATTAGTTTGATAACTTCTGAACGAGACTGGAGAACCATTTTCTTCTACTAAACACTTGGTATTGATAAATACACTTCATCTTAGCCTTGTATTTGTGAATTAGTTTGGTAACTTCTGACGAGACTGGAGAACCATTTTCTTCTACTAAACATTTTCTTCATTAAAAGCAATATGACAGAATAGAGAGAAATTGTAGTTTGTTTGTTTTTTATCTGTGATACAGCAAAATCCATTAGTTTTTCAACGGTTCGTAAATCAAACAAACGTTATTATGCATTACAAAGGTAGAACAAAGGACAGAACCTTTTCAATATGTAGCCTATTTTGATTGTAGATACGAAAAGAGTAACGAATTTTTTTTTTATAATCCTGTTTAAAAACAAAAACACTGACGAAGCCCGGAAACGAACTTTTTCATTGGTAGCCTTTTCTAGCCGTTTATAGCTATCGGTTCAAGTGATACACTCTGGGATAATATCTCCATTTGCACGCGCTTGTCTAGAAAGAGGAAAAGTTAAGAGCTCCATATCGAACAAGGTTAAAACAGAAAGTCCATCACATTTACCGTGTTTCTAAATGGAAATGTTCGTGTGTTCTCACTCTCACTGTGCTAAAGTTGAGATGTTTATATAAAACGTGATTTACAAAGATGTTATTAATTTAATACGCTGTAAAATATATAACGCTTTGATAGCCTCAAACACATTAGAAAAATATTCATGAATTGTTAAGAAACTTACATTCTGTTAATAATTATTTTATTTTATATACATACTTCTTATTTTTATTTTTAGGAAGCCTAAAGTCTTAACAACACTGAATGAATGAGATTACCTCACGTGAAGGTTTTAGAACTGGCAATAATACTCAGAATTTCTCAGTCAGATAACCCAATAGACTGTAAATGAATCAAAATGTTTGTTGCTTCGGCTTACATAGCCTGGAAAGAGTCATAAAAAATCCATTTGTCCGAGGTGTGCTACTTTACCACCTTGATTCGTAGGTTCAGTCATGCAGAATTCCATTTCTTTATCGAAAATTACAATCCATTCCCAACCTTCTTGGAATTCCATGTAAGTGTTATACATATACAAGGCGTTTTGGCTGAAACACTCAGGAAGCAGAGTGCTACAAACCACTTTGTGTTGATATAAACTTTTTCCTACTGAGTTCGTTTAATGTGTTTAAACTATCGTAATCTTTATGAGTATAGTTTTGAAACCTGCATACCATTTAAGTTTCTCAAACACGTTTTTTTTTAGATTATTGAAAAATTTCCAAAAGTTCTAAATAACTTAATTGTCTTTTTCGAAACTATCATGAAACACAGTGATGATAAATTGTTTAAATTTATCAATGTACTTAAGGCATTTTGATTCAGTATTCTGTGCATTAAATATAAAAGTAATAATCTCTGTTCAATTAACTGAATATAATTTGCAGAAATCTAGTCTAAAGGCATTCTAAATCCAGGTAGTACGAGAGTCACTTAAACAGATTATTATTAACATGATTAAGAGCCCACGAGGTCCTTGCATAAACCAATAAAATATGACTTTATTTAGCTGCTATTGATCAGAAATCTAGTTTAAAGGTAGCCTAAATCCAGGTAGTACGAGAGTCACTTAAACAGATTATTATTAACACGATTAAGAGCCCAAGAGGTCCTTGCATAAACCAATAAAATATGATTTTATTTAGCTGCTATTGCTCAGAAATCTAGTTTAAAGGCATACTAAATCCAGGTAGTATGAGAGTCACTTAAACAGGTTATTATTAACACGATTAAGAGCCCACGAGGTCCTTGCATAAACCAATAAAATGTGATTTTATTTAGCTGCTGTTGCTCAGAAATCTAGTTTAAAAGTAGACTAAATCCAGGTAGTATGAGAGTCACTTAAACAGGTTATTATTAACACGATTAAGAGCCCAATGAAATGTGATTTTATTAGGCCAAAATGTATTCAAACCATAAAATATTCAATACATTCAGTTAAAAAATACAAAACATTATTTTATATTTTCTCATAAAAGGAAGTTCTAAAATTCATAGCGATAATTAAGCAGCACGGGTTTACTCTGTAAAGATCCCAAACACAAAGCGACTTAAAGCCTTTACTAATCTTTTTGTGTATATTATCAAGTTCTTACTATAAAATATTGTCATTTTTAGATAAAACTAACAGTACAGCATAAGTATGTATTTTAATGTTGTTGTTTTTTGTGTTTTCGTTCGACTTTACGCGCCACCGGATGTAATTTACTTAAACCGGAAATTGCTTCCTCTGTGTATATATATGAAATTAAAAACAGTGAGAATATTAAAAGTACCCAAAACATAATAATTTTTATTATGCTGTAGATAACAGGATAGGAAATTGGGTAGGGAAACTTTTATAAATCAACACCTTTGGTACCGTATTTATGTGTAAGGTGAGTAATCAAAGTACACACACACACACACACACATATATATATATATATACACCTACATATATATGCATAGCTAAAGATGTATGTGTATGTATGCTCAACTGAAAACAAACGTTATGATGAATATCAAATCTAAAAGAATGATTTTTTTTAGATTTCAAACAACTAGATCAAAAATATCTAAGATCACACAAATGTCATCGAAGAAAGGTCAGCACAGATAACAGGGGTGATGACACGATGCTTTTCTTAACTATCTGCCTTATTGTATAGTTTTTCATTTCATTAGGAGAAAATACCTTAAGAGAATGGACTATCACGAATGGTAGTTTTAAAATGGAAGTACGGTGTAGACGTATCTCCTTACCTGTTTCTAATTTTAAGTTCAATTTATATTTCATTCCAAGTCTGAGGCTTACGAATAGAGGTTAAATCTAACAGGTAATGTATTTCTACCTTGATGTGAACCCTTCTTCGTCAGATACTTTGGCTTACGAACAGAGGTTAAATCTAACAGGTAATGTATTTCAACCTGGTGTGAACCCTTCTTAGTCAGATACTTCGGCTTACGAATAGAGGTTAAATCTAACAGGTTAGTTTATTTTTACCTTGATGTGAACCCTTCTTCGTCAGATACTTCGGCTTACGAATAGAGGTTAAATCTAACAGGTTAGTTTATTTCTACCTTGATGTGAACTCTTCTTCGTTAGATACTTCAGTTTAGGAATAGAGGATAAACCTAACAGGTAATGTATTTCAACCCTGGTGTGAACCCTTCTTAGTCAGATACTTCGGCTTACTAATAGAGGTTAAACCTAACAGGTAATGTATTTCAACCCTGGTGTGAACTCTTCTTCGTTAGATATTTCGGCTTACGAACAGAGGTTAAATCTAACAGGTAATGTTTTTCAACCCTGGTGTGAACTCTTCTTCGTTAGATATTTCGGCTTACCAATAGAATGTTAAATCTAACAGGTAATGTTTTTCAACCCTGGTGTGAACCCTTCTTAGTCAGATACTTCGGCTTACGAATAGAATGTTAAACCTAACAGGTAATGTATTTCAACCCTGGTGTGAACTCTTCTTCGTTAGATATTTCGGCTTACGAATAGAATGTTAAATCTAACAGGTAATGTTTTTCAACCCTGGTGTGAACCCTTCTTA
>NW_013667742.1:31519-33025 GCF_000517525.1 Limulus polyphemus
GGCAAACTGGGAATCATGCAAATTGTCGTAATTAAAAAAAATAATCATCTTACTGACCGAAAACCAACTTAAAACAGAGCGATACATACGAAAAATAACATTAAAATACATTATACAGAAAAAAATACATTATTATTTTGCCCTAACAAAAAACTCAACTGACCCAGCCAAGAAACAACATCAAACTATGTACCCTTATAAAATAAATAAACGATCTTTTTTTAATTAAGAAATAACCCCTTCTTCCATTTTAGTGTAAGAATATGATCAACCAATTTCTCCAGACTATGATTCGTTATCAAGTTCTCCTGAATGAAAAATAATACAATCTACCAACTTGTCTCTAACAAAGAAGAATGTATACGAAACAGATCTACCCTTGTAATATAATGCATCCTTAACGAAGAACAATGGTTAGCAAATATTTATAATTGAGTAATAACATAAAAATGCATAATATGCATCTATTTTGATTTAAGTTGTTTTATTAATTTATAATTTTTATATACAAAATTGTTTTGTAGTTTTGATAAATTTTGATTGACTTCTTAAATTCCCCCTAGTGGCTCAGCGGTAAGTATGCAAGCTTACGACGCTTAAAACGGGCTTTCGATACTCATTCATGATGGGCAGAGCACAGATAACCCATTGTGTGGCTTTGTGAATAACAATAACTAACAAACCAAATAACTAAAAACTTCTTGGTAATACTAATTTATCAATAGTATATTATTTTAATGTATTATGCTTATCTTTAACACAACAAAAAGGAGAAGGAAGCACAAAAGAAACAACATAAACAACTTAAATTACCTCAGTCCAAAGTATATCATATGACTGAGAGAATGTTATAAATAGCACACACACACACTGATCTACGTTTACAAACAAACAAAATCTGTATTGTTCTGATTTTGAAAGCACTCTTGTCTTTTTATCAGTCTAAACTATTATATCTTATTGACTTGAAACAATTTCGTCCCTCACTGTCTTACTTCCCTCACTTAGCCATGAAAGAACCTTTCAGACATTTAGTTAAATTAAGAAAACTGGGGATCGATTAATCCTACGGTTGGAATTTTTTCACTTGAATGTTTTTCATAATAAAATTAGGCGCAGGTTGGCCCTGTGGTAGAGTTCTGAATTTCAAAGCTAGCGAGATGGATTCGAATTCATACACTACCACAAAATATTCCCCACACTTTAAGTTGTGGGTGTGCTATGGGAGTGACATTCAATCCCTTAACATGGATAGGATGGGGGGGGGGGAGTATGGTTCGGCTGACTGACTTCTTTCAAACCCTCTGAGCAGTAGCTCAAAGTCAGGGACGACAGCGAATAGCTTTGTTAGGGCGCTCGACTCGCAATCCGAGGGTCATGGGTTCGAATCCCCGTCACACCAAACATGCTCGCCCTTTCAGCCGTGGGGGCGTTATAATGTGACAGTCAATCCCACTATTCGTTGGTAAAAGAGTAGCCCAAGAGTTGGCGGTGGGTGGTGATGAC
>NW_013667742.1:34025-45980 GCF_000517525.1 Limulus polyphemus
CTAGCGCAGATAGCCCTCGTGTAGCTTTGCGCGAAAATTAAAAAAACAAACAAAACAAACAAACAACCATGAAATAGGCTAGACCTATGATTTAGTTTTCTTATTCCCTTTGTCAACTCTTAAGGTAGAGAAATTAAACTGTGGCTTTTATATCAAACTACGTTTGAATAGGAAACAGCTAGATTTCGTGGGGTCTCTGATAAGATACTTTTTTATACTAGAAACTTCAGACGTATTGATAAAGTGTTCGTTACCTTAACTACAATGTAAGAAAATGCACAAAAAATAAAAGCAATCAATAATAAAGGTCTCTAAGTTTCGTCTGGATTTACATAACAACATCACTAAGTCTTGGTAATTTTAAGCACATCAGATAGTTTTGTGCTCCTTCGGTCGTTTTGTGTCTCTACAAATTCTTGAATATCAAAGAAACGGTGCATTGAAGAAAAATATTCATCTACTGATGCAAATCTTTTGTAAAAAGTTTTAAGCAATTGAATATGGATATTCAGTTGATATGAACACGAAGCTAAGGCTCGCCTTCATTCGAAATAAGATGTGGATTTATTTAAATAGCGTTTAGTATTTAAAGAAAATAAGATAGTAATTAACATAGCATATGTGAAATATAATTCACATTAAATAGAATTTGTACAAAATACCCTGATGTTTTATTAATCACACACTTTTTTCTTTTTAGTTTCAAAAACTTATCGTTTCCTTTTTTTATTTATTTTAATGAGACGATTTTTCTAATTAATTAAGTAAAAGGCAGAATGGAAGTTATAGCCTACTTTTTCAAGTCACAAGAATTTTCAGCCTTGTATAACAATTGTAACTTTTCAGTTAAAAATATTTTACGTAAAAACAATTTAGCACATTGGTATGACTTACTCTAAAAAATACAATATTATTCTATAGGATTAATTCTCATCAAGTTCTTAATACTATTAATTCATCAATAATATTTTGCTGTAGTGTGTTAGTCTGCTTAGCTTCATGCTAGAATAGACCTGACATTTGTGATAAAAGTCACGTAAACTGCACATTTTGTTCTCTCAAAGTTTTTCTGAAACCTGCTCCCCTCCAGTGGCTCAGCAGTAAATCCAAAGACTTATAAAGCTAAAACCCGGATTTAGGTACCCGTTGTGAGCACATTACAGACAGCTCATTGTGAAGCTTAACAACAAGCAAATAAACTAAAACGCTATTTATTCAGAGCATTGAGTCCGTTATATTAAAAGTATTACGAGTATTCAGATCAGCAAATCACATACATCACAACCACATCTGATATAAAGCTATGTTCTATCAGAACTACATTTTGACATTGCTTGGCGTACTCAGGTAGTCTGATTCCAGCAAAAATTGATCGTTTTTTGCAAAAGTAAGTAACGGCCCTTTCCGACGCAATCATAAACTGTTCATACACTCATATTATAAAGATGTGTTCAGATCGGGGATTTAGAATTTTCAAAATATGGGTATCGTTATTATTAATGGCGTTGGAAAACAATGCAAGATGGATCAACTTGGGCACCCAGGACCACCACGAAAGAGACCTGCAACAAGTTGTGTCATGTAACAATTGTTCCAGGTAACAGTACACAACTTAATGAAGAAGAATATCCATCCGGCAACGACCCAAGTTACGTATAGAAAAACTGGTTCCACAACATATCCATTCAATCACTTGAGAATGAAAAGAATATTCATGATATTCCATACGAAGACACAGAGGTCAAGTTGCTAGACGCAACACCTATGGATCGGAATGTTGAAACAGGCGCTGGAATACGTCGTCTTCATGCACTAAATTGCTTATGGAAAACCATGAAGGTGTGGTAGTGCACCTTTAACATAACAACATATTGGAATGAATGATGATTTCTTAGTAGAGATTTTGGGTGGGATTCACGAGCGGTCAGAGGTTAGAAAATCTCTTTCTTCACCAGATTTGCAATGGAAACTATGCTGCAGGGCTACTGTCAAGATGCACGGCCATTACATGATGTATAACTGAACATGGCAACATGGACTGACGATATGGTGAAGATCATAATTCATTTTATTATACCGCATTTAAGTTTTGTACCTATAGCATATACAACTTTGTAATTTTCTGTTTGAACAACAAAAGCTAGCGAAGCATTAGAAAACCAATAAGCCAATAACATCTGTAATAAAAAAAAGAATTGCGTAAATTGTTTAACATACTGAAAAATACAACAACGACAACTAATAAATAATGAGTAAAACTTCGTGTTTTAAATAACATATGCCTCGTTTAAAACAACGATGTGGTGATAAATTTAGAAGTGAGGGTTGGCTACGATATCCCTTACCCCCCGTCCACCTTCCGATAGAACAGCTGATTGTCCAACTGGTTATTTAATATAGCTACCGTGTCTGTTATGCAAGGTTAGAAAGCTTTCAGTTAATGATAAAACCTTGTTATTACATAAAGCATTCCATATTAAAGACTCGATTACAGTTCTATTGATCCACTTTTGAATGCATAAGAAAGCAACACGAGAAATAATTTGCATTTGAAGTATAGGTGCGTTGCTTCCTCTGCTCATGCAAAAACCACAAAATAGCATTGATTTTCTCTCACATATACAGAATAGGTTCTAAGTAAGTTGAACCTATATTGAAAGCAAAGTAAACTTTTGTGAAATTAATCAGTTTTAATTTTTCCTTTAAATCAAGAGACTCTATATGAATTTGCTTTAAAATAATCAATAAATATGATAATTAACAAGTATTTTATTTTGGCAAAAATAAGTTTTTTCCTCTTGAACCTGCTGTGATATTAGTGATTTTCAAGTAGAATTAATACACCTTTAAAATGAGTGTAATTACTACAAGAACCTACAGAAATTGGTCGGCATCTACTCATCTGATGGCTCTCCACGTGAGTAAAACTTCAAGATCCAATTTTGAGGTCTAGTTATGGTTCGTGAACAATCTGGAGTTCTTTGATCTCTGTGATTCACTTTAAAGCGACAAATGAGACCACTATAGATAGCACAGGACGAATGATCAAATATTTGTATTTCACATTACATGATGCCTGAGTTGTATGACATTGACCTGAGAGGAACTGATTGGCGTTATTTTATAATAATAACTTTGTTTTCTCATACATATAATATTAAAAGTTCCAGTTATCTTTATTTGTTTTGCAGTGTAGTATAAAACGACAACCCTATATTTGTTTCAACTTTAACTAGTACAAAATATATTACGTTTATTAAAACACCTTCATTTGGCATTATTGTAGAAACGATTAGTTCAAAGCAAGAAAGGCATTCGTTTCCTTCTATCTTTCTATTTTATCGCTTACTTTAAACTTATTTAAACTTTAACATTTTATATCAGAGCATTTTACCAAACTTCTAGTCAGATTAACAACAACAGAATATTAGAGAGCAATACTATTGTTGTAACGTTTTCTATCATTGTGCAGGTTCTTACTGATTATTCGGTAATCATAGGGCTTTTTATTTCTTCTACTGTAAATTTTACAAGCTCACAGAGCGATAGGCCTAACTCGGAAATAAACCTAAACAGTTACTAACTCGTTAAATTTTCTCTCATATCTACAGCAAAACCACAAAACAGGCTGATTGGCATACTTGCTAACTCAGTAATCGACAGCAACAAATGCACCACTAGCCAACAACAACTCTCTAGTGTTTTATATTATTACACTATTTTTTTTTCTAGGAAAGTCGAGACGTCACTTCAAATCTAGACGCTCGTGAAGGTTTCTAGGTGTCAAACATCATCACTACGTCATATCAAAACTTCCTGTAGCAAACAATAGAAAAGTGTAAAACTATAACATTAAAACCTAGTTCACAACACTGTTTTTATTATTTTTACTTTACACTAAAGTTTAAACAGATACATAAATAAAAGGTATCAACATAAAAAAAAGAGTGATTGGTAAAACAGAACATTGTTACTATACTATATGTGTATAGAAAAGTCACGTGAAAACACACACGAGCTATATCAATTAAAGTTGTTCTATTTTAAAACGAAATAAATTGACTTAACACCAGCAGGGAGACTGTGCTGCAGTAATATAATAGATTCAGATCGAAGTTTTATTTTCGTCAAGCTTGTCAGTTTTTAATGCTTAAATATTTTAGTCATGAAGAAAATTAAGCCTATTTTATAAGGATAATCCCTTAATATTCAAATATGTTTCTTAAAAACTGTTTTTCAAAAGCTACATTGCACCCAGTCATGCACTTATGGCGTTTCCCTGTTAAAATGAAGAGAAAACTGAAGAAATCATTCTGATTCTTTGTATTTAAAGATATAATAATTCCACTTGAACTTTTTAAGTATCGCTTCATGTTAAAAAATTGCCTTGTTTGTCGTTAAGCATAAAGCTACACAATGGGCTATCTGTGCTGTGCCCACCATGGCATAGATATCCGGTTTTTAGCGTCAAAAGTCTTCAGTCTTACCACTGAACCATTGGATGGACCAGGATAAATATGAATATGTTGTTTGGTAAAATTAAACAATTTATAATAATCATATTTGTTATTAATTTTAAAACAAATTTATCTACACTATCAAAATTGGTTCAGTTAAATAAGGATTGTTACCGTTTTTGTTGTACAACACGATATCATATGTTTGCAACCCTCTTAGTTAACATGTAATTTTTTTCAAAATCTAATACCACACGGAGCCTCGATTATCTAATTGGCCATTAAACGTGTTTTCTTGCAGGAAAGATGGCTGCCACTTCACTTGTGATGTCCACAGATAGACAGATGTTTTTGTTTCAATCGGCGAATCGGGAAAAGTAATGGTGCTTCCTTCTAAATGAACTAACTAGCCTGGTAGATAGTTAGATGAAAAACCGTTTAGATTACAGTTATGTGGTTTAAACCGTTTATCATTTGGGGTGTTCGAAGACTATTGAATCATTCTTCGCCGTGCAGGGGGGAATTTGATTTAGACACAATAGTGGGGTGGTTTATTTTACGAGGTTGTGATTGATGTGCGTGATAGCGAGCGGTCGTGTTCGGAAGAGGAGTGAAGACAGAGAAGTAAAGACAAGACAGGTCAGGTCCATCGGCGAGAATACGACAAACTGTTCTAACAAACGAGCCTTAACAGGGCCGGGCAGAGATCCATAAATCTAAGTGACGTGGCTGGGATCCAATGCCATAAATATTGGTGTGGGGGGGAGGAACGGAAAACCCCGAGAATACCCACTTTCACTGAACGGGACCGAATTAACGCCCAAATTAGTGCCCAAATAAAGTGCAGACTTGGGTTATGTAAGATGTTAATACCTAAAAGATGCTAGAAAGAAACGTATATGGTGAGGAATATCGCAAAGAACGAAAACAAAACTGAGATTTTGAAAACTTTTAAATGTTAGCATGAAACAAAAATGTTTTCTAACAGTAATACCATTCTTCTACTCACATACCTCTAACTCTATTTAACTTCTTTAAATATTATTATTATTAAATACAAACATGCAGTTTCTAGACTGACCAAATAGAATTATTTATTGTATGATAGAGTTCAACTTAAGGAAAAAAAACATTCATTTTTGAATATAAGCTTCTGGCGACTCATGATATTCAAACCAATACGCAAGACCGAAAATCGTCTGATGGCTTATTGAAAACATGTCAGAATATCCGTGAGAGGTATTAAAAAATGGTGGAGAAGTCAGATTTCAGATTTTCTGTATGACACATATTAAGAAAGCCAGAAGATGCGATGCTCGTTTTTAGGGGACCTATATGAATCATAGAAAAACACAAAGAAAGAATGAAGTCCTGTATAGGGAGCATTTTTAAAATATATTTATTTCGAGTAAAGCTTTTTTTTTCCAAAAAGATTAATTTGAATAAAAATGACATACTTATGAAAATTGATTCTTATTCAGGCATGGCTTTAGAATGAATAAAATATATAACATGCAAAGACTGAGAACAAATAAAACATAATACACATATTTCCAAAAGAGTGTAAAATAAATGAAATGCTTACAACCTGATTCTCAGAGACCCAGACATGACAAAAATAAAACACACCATTATCTATAGCTCTCTGCAGAGCTAGAAAAGAGAAATACCGTACAGTTTATTTTTATTGATTATATTAATAAATAAAAAATTAAATTCAAAGCATATCAGAGCTTGAGAGCAGATAGAGTATTAAAAACTAAATAGATCATCAAATGAGAACGTATAAAACATATACCTCACTATCTTCTAAAGTCAGAGAACAGAAGTAGACTAAAACACGTCATTTTGTAGCGGGTAATTATGTAAACAAAATTCTATAGTGAATCATAACAGACAAAGCGTAAAACTATGCTACAGAAAATGATTTGTTCATGTTTATTTGTAATTAAGCACAAAGCTACATAATAGGCTATGCCCACCACGGGTATCGAAACCCGGATTCTAGCGTTGTAAGTCCGCAGACATACCGCACAGGAAATGAAAACACAAAAATCAGAAAAATAATTAACTTTGTAGAATTTCTATTTAGTCAAAGCGTAAAACATAGAAGCACAAACGTTAAAAGTAACTAAAAGTGTAAAACATGTTATTGGGCAATGTTAAATAACCTACAAAGTTTAAAGCACGCAGTAAAACTGAAAAATATGGTTAGCAAACAAGGCTAAATATATCACTCTTCAGTTCCTGATGATTAACAAGAAAATACAAATTACGAATAGACAAAGCCTAAAATATACAATCTTGTCATATTACTGCCAAACGCTACAATAATAAACATCTTTATTTACGTTCATAATTTTAAAACTAACCTCTTTAGCTTTTATCGATTTTTTTTAAATTATTAGGTCGTCAAGAAATTAATTTCGCTTTTTTTTTAGATAAAACCCCGAACTACTTATATATCAAAACAAAATATTTATTAAACGAAATAGCCTCCATTCTTATCGATGATGCTTTTCCATCTTACAATCAGGTTGTTAATGCCCTGATTAATGCCCTGATAAAAGAAATCACTTGGTTTTGAAGCAAAATACACGTCTATGTCCTCTTTAACATCTTCCACATTTGCATACGTTTTCCCAACGGTGTTGCAATGAACGAAAAAGATGTTAATGTGATGGTGCCATATCTGAAGAATATGGTGGTTGGGGGAGAACTTTCCAACCCAACTCCATAATCTTGTGTTGCGTCAAAAGTGCCACATGTGGACGTGCATTGTCGTGGAGAAGAAGAACACCTTTCCGATTGACGAGTGAAGGGCGTTTCTGATGAAGACCTAGATTTAAACGTTGCAGTTGCTGACTATTGATCTCTGCATTGACAGTTCGCTGTGGATTGATGAGTTCGAAATGAATTACTCCTTTGATGTCCCATCAAATGTAAAGCATCTCTTTCTGATAATGGAGTCCAGATTTTGGGGCGTAAGTGGTTTTTGTCTAGGACTGGGCCATTGTTTTTGGCATTTAATATTCGCATAGAGAATCCATTTTTCATTACCGGTGACAATTCTGTCCAAAAATGTTTCACGCGCATTACGCGCCAGATTAGACAAAGCAACGTTCACACGTTGGAAACGATGATCATCGGAGAGTTCGTGTGGCACCCAAACACCTTCTTTATGGAGTTTCCCATATTTCTTAGATATTTACGTACTGTTTCATGAGAGACATGCAATTTCAGGGCCATTTCACGAGTGCGTTGCCTTGGGTTAGACTCAAAGCATAAATATCAATTCCAACATGTCGGCCCCTGCCATCACAGTTTTTAAGGCTAAAGTCCTGAACGAAATTTGCTGAACCATCGTTGACACTTATGAACGTTCAAAACACTCCGATAAACTTCTTTGATATTCTTTGTGGCTACAGAGACGTTGTTTCCCTTCTTCTATTCAAACAGCATTACATGCCGAATGTGTATCTCGTCGTGTGCCATCACTATAAGGAATTAGAGTATACTAAACTTTACACATTATATAGGTTACATTAACGTGACGTTTAGGCGGTTCGTTTAACTATTATACGTGATGCACGTTTTTTGGGGGTGATTAATGAAAGTGTTCCAAAACGCCACCTTAATTTCTTGACGACCTAATACTTACTGAATTTATTGAGATCTGCTACTCTTTACATGCGTTCTGAGGATTAATAATTATTTATGTAGATGTCATTGTTTATACATTTTAAAGCTACACAATGGGCTTCCTGAACTATGCCCACCAAGCATTGAAACCCGGTTTTTAGCGTTATGAACCTCTTGACTTCGTTTTAAGCCACCTGGCTTAAGTAAGAAATGTTTAACAATTACGGTTTATACTAAAGATGGTGAAACATTTGAAACAAATGTTTTTGCCACAAAGCACGTAAACTGTAGGTGTTTATTAATCATTATTTCCGTTAATCTGCCCATTTCGGACTTTAAATCAGAAGTTTGTGTCCTTTGTCTTTCAGTTCTATTTTCGTCTCCCACAATCCATTGCCTAAGAGGCCTTTCGTTTAGTACCAGAACTCGTTAATTGCCCTAGATGATGCGAGGAAAAGTTTTTTAAAGCTCTATGTATACGCGCGGGATAAAACTTTAAAAGTTACGATTTAAATGCTGAAAGCTGGTGAAAGCACTGGAAACCAGTAGGCTAGCATTTCTGATAAAAATCACGTAAACTGTAAATATTTTTTCACACATTCCTCTTCATTTCGGATTCCAAACTAGATGTGTGTAAAAATAGCATTTCATATTCCTCTTCTGTCTCTCACAAGTTAACTGCCTAAGAGGCCTGCCTTTGTTATACCACAACACATCAGTAGGGTTGGATTAAAAAAAACATTTTCTAAAACACTATTTATATAAATGCAGTAAGATGCCGAAGCATTAGAAACCAATAAGCCTAATATTTGTGGTGTATAAAACATAAAAACTATCCACCAATTTGAAAAATAATCGTAATTCAAGAAATCTGTTTCTAAACCTTTTGCTATGACAGATATATATTCTGATACATGATTTTGTCGATTTTCTTCTGAGAAAAGTCAGCTGTTTTGTTGTTGTGGTTGAATTTCGCGCAAAGCTAGCCGTTTTTAATTCAGAAGTGATACACTAGAGAGAAGGCAACTTGTCACCACCACCCACTGCCAACCTCTTGGGCTATTCTTTACTAATGAAAGGTAGGATTGACTGTCACATTATAACAACCCATGGCTGAAAGGGCGGGAAAATGTGATGATGGTATTCAAACCCGCAGTGTGCGAGTCGAGGGCACTAGTCACCAGGCCATGCCAGGCCTAATGTTAAACCCACAAAGTGTGGGTCGAGTGCACTAATCACTAGGCCATACCAGGCCTAAAGTTAAACCCACAAAGGGTGGATTGAGTGCACTAATCACCAGGCCATGCCAGGCCTAAAGTTAAACCCAGAAAGTGCGAGTCGAGTGCACTAATCACTAGGCCATGCCAGGCCTAAAGTAATCTGCACATAGAGGTATAGTTTATACTCATACTATAAAACCTAAACATATTTTTTTTTCTGGTTTGAAGTCTGAAGACAATGACTGAATATATTAAATGTTATTTATCAGTTTATTATTTAGCAGCCGAGTTCTTTGTTAAATTTTGTCTGAATGACTCCTATATTATTTCAAACTCAAGTAAACGAAAATGAAGTATTCAAGTGGAAACGGAGATATTTCAGAATATGGTTTAGGTATTTGGAATGTAGTTACCAATTCAAATTATTTTAAGAGCTTCATCACGTCCAGTGCCGAACGTTGTCCGAATATAAATGGCAGTAGGTTGGTTAATAAACCAAGGCCATGGCTTCGTCGAAACTATTCAGCTGTGAATCTGTTACTTAAAACATATATTGCTCATGACAGACTTTTAAATATGATTTTTGTTAGACGTCTAATCATGAATATTAAAGGAAATTACATGTTTTAATTATGATATTCATAACAGCCCTTAGAAAAAGTTAATAGTTATAAAATTCCTGAGAATGTTTGAATGGAGTTACCAGTTGTAAGGTTGAAGAAAGTTGTTAAAAAGGTTTACTGGTTATAAGATTAATGAAAGTCTTTGAATATATTTTTCAGCTGTAATCTGGAAAAGGGGTATTAAAAAGATTTACTTAATAAAGAACAATATAGTCGGTAATAGAAAGTAGAGAAACTAAAGAACAATATAGTCGGTAATAGAAAGTAGAGAAACTAAAGAACAATATAGTCGGTAATAGAAAGTAGAGAAACTAAAGAACAATGTAGTCGGTAATATAAAGTAGAGAAACTAAAGAACAATATAGTCGGTAATAGAAAGTAGGGAAACTAAAGAACAATATAGTCGGTAATAGAAAGTAGGGAAACTAAAGAACGATATAGTCTGTAATAGAAAGTAGAGAAACTAAAGAACAATATGGTCGATAATAGAAAGTAGGGAAACTAAAGAACAATATAGTCGGTAATAGAAAGTAGAGAAACTAAATAACAATATAGTTGGTAATAGAAAGTAGAGAAACTAAATAACAATATAGTTGGTAATAGAAAGTAGAGAAACTAAAGAACGATATAGTCGGTAATAGAAAGTAGAGAAACTAAAGAACAATATAGTCTGTAATAAAAAGTAGAGAAACTAAAGAACAATATGGTCGGTAATAGAAAGTAGGGAAACTAAAGAACAAAAACGTTGTTAAGAGAGATGTAAGAAATACTGGATAAATCCGGTTAGAAATAAAAGTGTCAAAAAACACAAACGCGGAGATTTGTTGTCAACGGTGAAGAAAGGATGGAATACAGATGAGAGGAACTACGTAACCTACATAAATCTTAGTTGAGTAACTGTTAGTTAACAGCTGATATTTATAAAAATGTTTGGGATTACGTTTTCTCTTTTTGGGGTGGAATGAATTGTAATTTCAGTTCCATACGTCATCATAAAATCGATCACTCTCTGTTTTATCACCAGCGTAAAAAAAATCCTTGTTATATTACAAAAGAAAAGGTTTGTTCTTGGAAATTTTTTGTGTAAATAAACATTTGCAAAGTAAGTAATATAACATAAGATTAAGGCTAAAGACAATACTGCATGCCATTTTGTGGTTCAATGTTTTGAAACAATACCTCCTTAGGCAGATATATTCAAATAAAATATGAACATACATGCTATAATACCAGAACAAATATGCTAAGTCTGCCTATTCGGTTGTAAAAAAAGATCTGAATTAATTAAGACACTTAAATAGATCGATTAGATGTGAGATATTATTTCAATCTTCTCTAAGAAAAGTTATTAGCAGCAAACTGATATTGAGAAAATAGACTTGATAAAAGACATTAATCGTCCGCAGGGTTCTATAGATTTCAAAATGTCTACTTATCTTTGGCGCGTAGTTAATGCTAGGAAATAAACCTTATTTTATCGTTCGATTCTCTGGGATCGTCCCATTCTCGGTTACTATATTAAAATAATTTATTCGTTTATCCTGCATTTTATGTGAAAGAAACTGAACGTTAACTGAAAAGTGTGAAATAAAAGGTCTTATAATATTGACAAATGGCATGCTTTGATATTATTTTCAAGTACACAAATGACTTATCCGTAACATCAAAAACAAAAACAAATCTTAGTGTTTTCAACAGGGTTTCATAGTGTTTGATCGTTTTCTTAATCGTGATATACCAAATTTTTTTGGCTCTACGTAATTTTTAATATCATATCTTGCTAACCCGATAGCATTGTATAAAATCACACCTTCATGACAATAGCATTGTATAAAATCACCCCTTCATGACAATAGCATTGTATAAAATCACCCCTTCATAACAATAGCATTATATAAAACCACCCCATCATAACAATAGCATTGTACAAAATCACCCCTTCATAACAATAGGATTATATAAAACCACCCCATCATAACAATAGCATTGTACAAAATCACCCCTTCATAACAA
>NW_013667742.1:46885-49317 GCF_000517525.1 Limulus polyphemus
CCCTTCATGACAATAGCATTGTATAAAATCACCCCATCATAACAATAGCATTGTATAAAATCACCCCTTCATAACAATAGCATTGTATAAAATCACCCCTTCATTACAATACAATTGTATAAAATCACCCCTTCATAACAACAGCATTGTATAAAATCACCCCATCATAACAACAGTATTGTATAAAATCACCCCTTCATTACAATACAATTGTATCAAATCACCCCTTCATAACACCAGCATTGTATAAAATCACCCCTTCATGACAATAGCATTGTATAAAATCACCCATTCATAACAATAGCATTGTATAAAATCACCCCTTCATAACAATAGCATTATATAAAACCACCCCATCATAACAATAGCATTGTACAAAATCACCCCTTCATAACAACAGCATTGTATAAAATCACCCCTTCATGACAATACCATTGTATAAAATCACCCCTTCATGACAATAGCATTTGAATAAAATCACCCCATCATAACAATAGCATTATATAAAATCACCCCATCATAATAATAGCATTGTATAAAATCACCCCATCATAACAACAGTATTGTATAAAATCACCTCTTCATTACAATAGCATTGTATAAAATCACCCCTTCATGACAATAGCATTGTATAAAATCACCCCTTCATGACAATAGCATTGTATAAAATCACCCCTTCATTACAATAGCATTGTATAAAATCACCTCCTTCATAACAACAGCATTGTATAAAATCACCCCTTCATAACAACAGCATTGTATAAAATCACCCCATCATAACAACAGCATTGTATAAAATCACCCATTCATAACAATAGCATTGTATAAAATCACCCCTTCATGACAATAGCATTGTATAAAATCACCCCATCATAACAATAGCATTGTATAAAATCACCCCATCATAACAATAGCATTGTATAAAATCACCCCTTCATAACACGCTGGAGGTATTGAACTTTGTTGGAGTCTAACTCACTGTTTATTTGGAGTTTTTTCACGTCCTATTATTTAAAATGAAAAAAGATCAAGGGGTACTATTCCGTTCTTTAGTCAATCGTCTGTCAAACTAACTAGATTTGGTCCGGTAAAACAACGATTGCTTAAACGTATGTGAAATATACATTACTTTTACAATAAGTTTCACGTTGCGATGTAATCCAAATAGTCAGTCTGTTATTCTTCTTCAGAAGTATGCATTCATACACTCTAGTTATCTTGCATTTCTGTAAGCATATCTCAATTTTTAGATCGCGTTAGTTTTATAAGCACGATCAGGGGCGTTCTATCTGATAGACTTGATAACTAAAGGACAATTTCCGCCCTTTCTCCTGCTACAATAGATTTTTTTTGCTTTCAACATGGTCTAACCTTTCTTCGGATGATTGACTCTTTTACTTACTGAGCTCTTTCCGACATGCATTGCTACCTACGTACATGCCCAACAATGTCGCGAATGATGGAATTTTAACGTAAGTCATTGAAAAGTTTCGTGTAAATGCCAATCGCTACTGAAGCTGGTTCACTAGAAAGCTAGCCTTGTGAAGGGCCAATTTTCTACAAAAAAAAACTCTTTTGATCACTCGGCGGACTTCAGGTAAATGGATAAGAAAGGATGGAAGACGAATACTGTCTATAAAGTGTTAAATTATTTCTGTCTACTAATGTAGTGTGACACTGCTACTAGCTATATATAGTAAACTGAAAAATAAAAAAAAATATTCTGGATAAATAGAAAGCGGTCAAAGAGATATTCAAAAAAATAATTTCAAAGACTATTCAGATGACAATACGCGAATCAGTATGTATTATGATATTCTGGGTAGAGCTGTATGTATTTTGGACGTTATAATCCTATACTTTAACGTTTACTATATTAAGCAAGGCTTATATACATGACAACTACAACTGTCCAAATATTTATATACCTATAACCGTCTAAGTGCATACATATTTTATAGCTATATTTGCCTAAGTAAATGAATATTTTATAGCTGCAACACATTTATACACATGTATTTTAATTGTTAAGTTAATTTTAAACTACAAAAATACATGAATATTTTACAACTAATACAGTCATGATGCATAACTACTTTACTGTGTAAACTAACTGGATACATAACTATTTTGCAACTAATATACTCGTGATACATAACTATTTTACAACTAATACAGTTGTGATACATAACTATTTTGCAACTAATATAGTCGTGATACATAACTACCTTACTGTGTAAACTAGCTGGATACATAACTATTTTACAACTAATACAGTCGTGATGCATAACTACTTTACTGTGTAAACTAGCTGGATACATAACTATTTTACAACTAATACAGTCGTGATGCATAACTACTTTACTGTGTAAACTAGCTGGATACATAACTATTTTACAACTAATACAGTCGTGATGCATAACTACTTTACT
>NW_013667742.1:50251-54258 GCF_000517525.1 Limulus polyphemus
GGGCGTTATAATGTGACGGTCAATCCCACTATTCGTTGGTAAAAGAGTAGCCCAAGAGTTGGCGGTGGGTAGTGATGACTAGCTGCCTTCCCTCTAGTCTTACACTGCTAAATTAGGGACGGCTAGCGTAGATAGCCCTCGTGTAGCTTTGCGCGAAAATTAAAAAAAAAAAGGAATTCGTACGGACCTTATGTGTTTGGAGTTTAGTGTCAGATGGTGTTTTAGTTCTGTGAAAGCCGAAACATTAATAGCGAAATGTTTATCATGTGTTTATTTACTTGTTGAATTTCACGCAAAGTTAATCGTGGGTTATCAGCAACACCACCGCCCGCTGATCCTTGGGCTACTCTTTTATCAAATAAAAGTGGGATTGACCGTCGTATTATAACGCCTCCACGGCTGAAAGGGTGAGTATGTCCGGTGAAAGGACTTGAACTCGTGAGCCGTAGACTAAGAATGAGCACTTCATGAAAATTTTGACACCAATATTAAATGCATTCCACAAACAAATATAACTCTTATTTGAAAATGTTTTTCAATCTGTATTTGTTCAAGTCTCAAAACGCTATTATCAGTTCTCACGCTTAACTTGTCGTGAATATTGTTTGTTTTCAAATTATTCATAAAATTAACTTTTTACATGAACCGTTTAGATTGTAGTAACAAAATCAGATATGCTACAGTTATTTATGCAATAATTAGAATAGTACAAAAGGTTAAAATATTCGATGTAGTTTCTAGTCAGAAATTTGAGTTTAGTTTGGTTTAAAAATGGAGGCAAACTATTTTAAGCGACTTCTATAATATATTTGAGCTATTATCGTAAATATATAATTTTAAATGTACTCTTGAGGCTACTATAGTAATACGTGGCTTTGGGTATGAGTATTTTCAAATTTACGACAATGTCAGTTAAATTTTTATTGTACGAATCTTAAACAAAATATAACATACTCTTCCCAAAACAATAAATTTTTGGTGACATTACATTACTTACGTAACGCCAAACAATGTCCAAGATGCAATTTTGGAATAGTAGCTAGTTACTGATGAGACTGGTAATGATGACAACGGGAGTTGGGTATGAGCTCATACTTGGAAACTTTACTGATGAGACTGGTAATGATGACAACGGGAGTTGGGTATGAGCTCATACTTGGAAACGTTACTGATGAGACTGGTAATGATGACAACGGGAGTTGGATATGAGCTCATACTTGGAAACTTTACTGATGAAACTGGTAATGATGAGGACCAGAGTTTTACATTAAATCAAGTCTGTGAGATTAAGACATTAGACTAAATATGGTGACTACCTTTTGACAGGTTTAGGATACAAATTAAGAATTGGTAGAAGTTAGTATTGTTTCATATGCTAAAGTTCGCTTTTCTGTAGGTTAGCTTCAGTTTTCTTTCCCTCTTGCCTTTGATGTTAAAGATTGTTGTATTTAGTGAAAGCTATTTTTGTCCTAATATGATTGAATATGATATATTTGATCTAATTGTGTTCTATACCGTATTTTTGTTTTGGTGGTCTTCGTTCTTGTCAAATACCTCAAATTTTATATTAGCCTATTTTATATTAGTCTTTATTTGATACGATCTTATTTGTAAGTTCTTAATTTTAAGACCATAGTTAGATCTGTGTTTATATGAAATTATCTAACGCGGTCCTGTTTGTCAGCCTTTATTTGGTAAGATAGTTTATTAATGATTTTAATGTTCAGTACCATACTCTCACTGATAACTTCATATACTATATGCCAATTTATATTTATACTCCTACCAGCACCGTCGCTTCAGCTACCTAAACTTCACCCTAAATGCAATCCTCTTTGCATTGATCTTTATGAAAATACCCATTCAACTCTTAGTTCCAATTTGATATACAACATGCACGTCATTATTTTCAGGTGTGGCCATTTTTTGCAATTATTGGATCCCTCCTTCAGTTCCTTTTTTTCGCCCCATTTTTTTAATGTTGTCTATTTCCACCAAACATTTCGCTGACTTCAAAACTTTTCTTCCACTTTGAAATGTATATTACAATAATCTCGTTCAGTGAAGAAGTTGGTGAACCGTCTTGAACGTCATGGGCGTGGTCTTAAAGACAGTCACTATCCATTCTTGTAAAATGATGTATAGTACTTCCATACGCTGATTTTAATCTATGAAGACTAAGAGCAGTTTCGTTTTGATGCTGCTTTGTATGGAAATGTGTTTTTTAGCACACCTATTTCACCACGATATTGTGTGAAAGCTGTCACAATGTGAAATGGGTATTATTTCTATATCCTATAGGTTGAGGCTGACTTGTAAGGAACTTATTGGGTTTCCAAGTATGATCTCATATCCAACTCCCGTTGTCATCATTACCAGTTTCATCAGTAAAGTTTCCAAGTATGAGCTCATATCCAACTCCCGTTGTCATCATTACCAGTCTCATCAGTAAAGTTTCCAAGTATGAGCTCATATCCAACTACCGTTGTCGTCTTTACCAGTTTCATCAGTAAAGTTTCTAAATCTAAGTTAATACCAAACCCCGAGTGCTTCATTACTAGTCAAATGGCTTTTTCTTTTTAATCTCAGCTCCAACTAAATTCCGGTCGCTGTCATTACCAGTTGAATGGATCACTATTCAAATATCAAAATATTACATTGTTAAAAACATGTGCTTGTAAAATCTCATTTTATGAGTATCCATTTCCACGGTGACTAGTTTTTTTGTGTGTTTTGCTTTTTCAAAGTTACTTTATAAACCCACAAAGTATTCATTACGTTATTACAATAATAACTTAATGTTTAGAAAAGTTGTTATTGTGTCCTTGCAAATATATATATATATTAGTTTCGGTGTACGTAAATGAATTACGTGCATGATAGTTAGATCAAGAGCTTTAGCGGACACATTGCTAAAGGTTAAGAAAGTAATCTCGAGTGAATTAATGTATATATAACGAAACTGACATTTTGAATAGCATGTAATTATTAACACGTTATATTGAGTCTATGCTTTATTGAAGATGTACTTTTTATAGTTTATATGCTATTGATTTCATTATATGCTACGTTATTAAGAGTTGAAACACGTTTTCTGCCTCCTGTCTCCCACCATATTTTGGTAATAATGTTGTGATGTTATGTACGTTGTAATTACAAATAAAAATAACATACTAAAATACGAATGATGTATATATGTGTGTGTGTGTTTGAATTTATGGCGTTGGAGTCAATGGCTTACAAATTACGTAAACATTTGTAGCATTTCAGCAGATATGTTACATGAGCCAGCAAATTCCTAATTTTAGTTAAATAAATAGTCTTACAAAGATAGTTTAATAATTTTAACTCTTATATTTAAGACATGAGAGAAGGCATACAAAAAGGTATTAAATGCGGTGTGATAGTTGCTGTTCATTAGTGCAACGTTAATGATCAGGTGTAGAATTATGATGAGGGTTACATCGAAAATTAGAAATTTTTAAAAGACTGATCTGTTACTTATCGTTCTAAAAGCAGCAAATTACCACACGTCTTTTACAAATGAGAAAAAAACTGTCTTCTTTCAAATAGCTAGTCGGATTGTTATGGTGGAAAAACACGTGCATATTTAAAGTGCTGTGAGGTGAAATAGATTCGTATTCAGACTGTTGTTCTTTTGACATAGTTAAGTATGTGGACTACTGTTGTTGTAAAATAGTTATGTATCCAGCTAGTTTACACAGTAAAATAGTTATGTATCCAGCTAGTTTACACAGTAAAATAGTTATGTATCACGACTGTATTAGTTGTAAAATAGTTATGTATCACAACTGTATTAGTTGTAAAATAGTTATGTATCACGACTGTATTAGTTGTAATATAGTTATGTATCACAACTAATACAGTTGTAAAATAGTTATGTATCACGACTGTATTAGTTGTAAAATAGTTATGTATCACGACTATATTAGTTGTAAAATAGTTATGTATCACGACTATATTAGTTGTAAAATAGTTATGTATCA
>NW_013667742.1:55258-60704 GCF_000517525.1 Limulus polyphemus
CATTACCCATTCAAGCCGTCTCCAGCCATTATTAGTCTCAAAGTGGGTTCCTCGTCATCGAATTTACATTTTGTATGTTGTTCAGGCTCTTTAAACGTGCTTACTTTCCAGTTAATTTTATTACACAATTAGGATATCTTACATGGAGACGTTTTTAAATACTAGGTTTTGGTATTTTAAACCTAAACGAGGCCTTATGCATCGCGTGGATAAAACAGCCAAGTCAGAGGCCCAAATGGCCAAACATAACCGTCAAAATTTTGAACTACTGACCGTTTAGTAGTGCCCGTCAATAACTGCTTGACCACGTCCGGGCTTAATTACTCGATACAATGATTTAGGAAACTTAGATAAAGACTTGGTAGATAATATGTCACTTTAATAATTAAAACATAACACGTACAAAATAATACATTTAAAATAACTTAGTCTTGATGGTCTAGGCGTGGCCAAGTAGTTATCCTGCCCTGACTGTTAATCCTAAAATTCATGGTTTATGTTCCGTTGTCGAAAAAACGAGCTCCGCACTTTAGGACCGTGAGTGCGCTGTAAGAATGATGACGCCCCCCCCCCAGTAGCACAGCGGCATGTCTGCGGACTTACAATGCTAGAAACCTTTTTATATAGATATGCCCCCTATATCACTATCGGGGCTCTATGTTTTCCCCGAGAGTTGTGTCATCTTAGAACAATGGATCGATTGTCACCAGGTCTGACATATACTCTTAGTCGGCATTCTGATCTGTCAAATTACTTCTACAAAATGTTTCCTTTCTCAATAACAACTTATGAATTAGTTTTCTTTTTGTACTTTGCTGACATTTTGTAATTGAAGATATATTATTTTATATATATATACCTGGAAAACATGCACTACTGTGACTTATTTCTGAAATCGTCTAATATAGTTTGTGCTACACGTCAGACACGATTATTAGCTTCGCCTGCTGTTTATAACGTGACTTTTCTGGGGCTTCGAAACATCGTATAAATAGAAAGCTTGTTGATCCTTCTTATTCGTCATTATCCAACCTAATAATAGTACAGTGTCGCGACATTCGGTGTACCGAAATCCTTGGATTAATAATGATATAAAACACCACGAGATGTTACACTATGTAGAGCTTTGGAACGTAATTACTTTTAACATTTCTAACTTTTCACAGTTACTCTTCAGTATAACTGAAAGATCACCGTTGACTGAAAATAACCAGCATGGTTTTTATTTGAGTTATATTTTATGTTTTAAGCTAAAGTTGTTAGATTTCAGATAAAAATCAACTGAGTCTGAAAAAATATTTAATCCAAGTTGAACATATTGTTTACGGTAAACATACTATCTTATTTTCAAACATAAGTCTTATTTTCGAGTTACATTGTTTTGTATCAACACTAACTTTGTCACTTCCACACAAAGAGCTATCAGTTACTGATCTTTGAACTAAAATTATAGACCAAAAGAAAGGCAGCTAATCAACAGCACCTATTTCCAGTTATTAAATTGACCGAATAGTAGGATTTAATCATTACTCATTATTTGTTTGTTTGAAGTTAAGAACAAAGCTACACAATGGGCTGGCTATCTGTGCTCTGCCCACCACGGGTATCGAAACCCGGAATATTTACCGAAAGATGTTGACTGAAATGATTGGAATATTTACCGAAAGATGTTGACTGAAATGTTTGGAATATTTACCGAAAGAAGTTGACTGAAATGTTTGGAATATTTACCGAAAGATGTTGACTGAAATGTTTGGAATATTTACCGAAAGAAGTTGACTGAAATGTTTGGAATATTTACCGAAAGATGTTGACTGAAATGTTTGGAATATTTACCGAAAGAAGTTGACTGAAATGTTGTCAACTAAGATAATCTATAAGTTAATAAATTATTGACAGAGATCTTTATAACAATCATCTTTTATCAAAATTACTTTTAGGGAGTGACCTTATCTCATAACAAGTTATTTAATCGTGATAATATAAATAGTCACATAGAACATTCATATTGTATATACATAAACAATTGTTTGAAAGAACTCTGTGTGTGCGCGTGTTCGCTTATAACTAATGAACCACAGGAACAAGTGTCACCAAACCTGGTATACACCCGTAGACTCACCAGAAGAATAGACATATTTTATTGTAAGTAAGCTGCAACATGGCTGTTAAGAAATGATTTGTAAGTAAGAAGGAACATTGCTGTTAATATATTATATATAATTACGCTTCAACATTGCTGTTAATATATCATTTATAAGTACACACAAATGTTTAGAAAATTTCATAAAGGTAAAGATTCAGCATAATTTGTTACCCAGGTATTGTAGTTAAAATAGCACAACTAAAATAATTTTTAAATTATAGTAAATTACACAGAAGTATACACTGTTTACAAGGGAGTCTAGAGATTCATGATTCGCGGATCGTTGAAGTTAAAACGTGATCCAAGTAATAATAACAATGACGATCACATCCCACTATTTGATCAAAAATGAGTACTCCGAGAATTGGCGAAGGGTATTTTTGACTAGTTAATTTCTCTTCTATGTATCAGGTCCAAATTAGGGACGGCTACGTACAAATAGTTCTTTTTGTTGTATACTTGCGCTAAGAAACTCATTTGTAAATCTTTTCACGTTGGTTTAGATTATTTTGAATATCGCGCAAAGCTACACAAAGGCTATCTGCGCTAGCCGTCTCTAATTTAGCAGTGAAAGACTAGAAGGTAGGGAGCTAGTCATCATCACCATCCACCGCCAATTCTTGGGCTACTCTTTTACCAGCGAAAAGTGGAATTGACTGTCACATTATAAAGCTCCACGGCTGAAAGAGCGAGCATGTTTGGCGGGACGGAGAGTCGAACCCGCAACCCTATCCACCTAGCCATGCCAGGCCTTTATATTGGTCAGATGTTTATATAATGAACCGCAGGTAACAAGTACTTTTATTGTTCTGTACTATTTGGTGTTCGGATGTAAAGTATTTCAAGTGTTAATTAATTTCTGCAATCAAAGCTAAAAAAAATCTTCCGAGGACAGGAAACTCTTGATGACTACTATTCATGATATTTTGACACATTTCAAACGAAGATAATGGAAAATAGTGGATATTTGAGAAACGTATATTATTTGTTTATGTGAACGTAACCAAATACGTCTATAAACATTTTGAAGAATTTTGTATTTTTTCCTATTTATGTAAGATCCGTATCACAGATTAAAATCATTCATTTGTTTGTTTGTCTTTTTTTAAGTAAATATTTGTATCAAATCAACTGGAATATTTGCCGAAAGATGTTGACTGAAATGTTTGGAATATTTACCGAAAGAAGTTGACTGAAATGTTGTATAAGTTAGCTGCAACATTGCTGTTAAGGTATTATATATAATTACGCTGCAACATCGTTGCTAAGATATTATTTATAAGTAAGCTGCAACATTGCTGTTAAGGTATTATATATAATTACGCTGCAGCATTGTTGTTAATATATTATATATAATTACGCTGCAGCATTGTTGTTAATATATTATATATAATTACGCTGCAACAATGCGGTTAAGATATTATTTTTACATTACTAAACATGACCAATACTGTCATAAAAGTGCAGTGAAGAAGATAACGTCCACACATGTAGTTCCTCTTTATATCCTCTCCAATACATTACTAAACATGATCAATACCATCATAAAGGTGCAGTGAAGAAGATAACATCCACACATGTAGTTCCTCTTTAAATCCTCTCCAATACATTACTAAACATGATCAATACCATCATAAAGATGAGAGGAGCATTAGTAAATACTTATTTCACTCTTATAAATGGTAAAAATTAAATAACGTAGATAAATATGTAGATAAGGCTAACACAGAAAATAATATCTGACATCCATCGTATTAACAAATACACATACAAAAAAATCTACCATTCAGCGCATTTCAGGAACAGGGGATAAGTTTGAGGTTACAATTTCTATTTCGAGTTATTACGAGTAATACTATAAAGTCATTATACTCACAGGTGTTGTTAATTAATTTAAATAATAAACTTAATAGGATCGCTTTCTTTCTGTTTTTAAATTTTGCAGCGTTACGCTTTGGTTTAGAATAAATAGTAAGTAACGTTTCATTTCGCTGTTTGAAGATTGTGATACGTATCAATAAGATGTTTATTTTCAAACTTAAATAATTATACACGAAAGTAAACGGACAAATATATTATCGCCTGTGACATTAGATCATTCAAAGAACCTGAGTTTGTAAACTATAGTAAATTTGTTTGATGCAAGATATAGTTTGTCAAAGATAAACGAAATACAAACTTTCACAAACAGATGAGATATTCTACTCCAAGAAGCCCACTCCATCATTCCACTCACCACTTGTCACTGAGTTATACAGGTTTCTATCTCTCTTCAGTAACCCTGATAAATGGGGATTTATTTTTCGGATTTTAACCAGCTTGTCTAGTGAACAATTCAGGAGAAAAAAATTAGCATCATCAATACTACATATTCTGTATAAAAACAGGTTTACGGCAGTGGGTAAAAGACAACTCAAATCGATGTATTAGGTTATACTAATGCATAATACACTGAACGATTTGAATGTCGAAAGATATGGATATTCTTCTATCCTGACTGTCTTTGAGTTTGTCCGGGTAACCAAATAATGTTTTTAACGCTTGATGTCTTTGTATTAGTTAAATGTGTTCGGTCACTTATAAAACTAAACGTATACATGAATGGTATTTTGTGTCCAAGGGGAAAAAATAGGTGCAGAATGTCATATTTATTGCATTGTTAAAGTTAAGGACACAATTATTTTTTAGCAAATCTTTCAAGGCTAAACCCTCCTGTGAGAGAATGTGGTGAAGGCCTTGATCTTCGTTGTTTCTAGAAATACCTGTTGTTAACGATTATTCAATTTACTATAAACAAAGTTTTATAAATGAAGGTGTTTTGTTCATTTTTGCACATTTCGTTCAAGGTGCATATACGTTTTATTTTGTAATTACAGCTTTATAGAGCTTAAACGCTGCAACATCGTTGCTAAGATATTATTGGAGAGGATATAAAGAGGAACTACATGTGTGGATGTTATCTTCTTCACTGCACCTTTATGATGGTATTGATCATGTTTAGTAATGTATTGGAGAGGATATAAAGAGGAACTACATGTGTGGACGTTATCTTCTTCACTGCACCTTTATGATGGTATTGATCATGTTTAGTAATGTATTGGAGAGGATATAAAGAGGAACTACATGTGTGGACGTTATCTTCTTCACTGCACCTTTATGATGGTATTGGTCATGTTTAGTAATGTAATGGAGAGGATATAAAGAGGAACTACATGTGTGGATGTTATCTTCTTCACTGCACCTTTATGATGGTATTGATCATGTTTAGTAATGTATTGGAGAGGATATAAAGAGGAACTA
>NW_013667742.1:61165-79778 GCF_000517525.1 Limulus polyphemus
TATAAGCTAATATCGGATGACTAGGTATTCAAAGTGAGAAGAAGATATCTAGGTGATCTTTCCCTAAATTAAACCACGAAGTATCTAGATGTTTGATACAAACTTAACTATAAGCTAATATCGGATGACTAGGTATTCAAAGTGGAACCACTTCGAACCGTGTAGTTTCCATGCGTTTTAAGACTCATTCAACCCTTTTTCAGTAAGTACACGTGAGAAAACAATTCAGCTCGGTAAGTTTTCTTTATTATTTCCTATTACCAGAACATAAAAAAATAATGAATATGTATTACGCTTCTGTAAGCTGTCGCTATTTGTTATTATTGCTATTTATTTGGTGCTTTCACGAGTATCTGTGACTTTTCTATAATATGCACTACTTCTTGGGGGGTGAGAATTAATTTAACGCTAGTAACTTTTACTGTGCTCATTTCACCATTTAATAAAAGAAGAGAATGGTGATCATACAAAAAATGAAGTAGCGAGAGAACTCTCATGATATAAAATGTTTCAACTCTAGGGTAAAGACAAGTATTTGACGGAAGAAAAGCTGTTATCATAGCTACTATGCTTCAAAAAAGTTCCAAATTTGTTTATTTTTTAAACGAAATAAACCGGGAGAAATGATACAGATGTTTGAAATATGTATACATTTGATGCGGATGGCTGTCAGTAAGCTGTTTGATATTAGCATGTATGAATATATCATTCAATATCAAAGGGAGTGGGAAATAGTTCCAATCAAAAATCTGCATTATTATTATTACTTTGATATAAAGTCCGTATTTTTCTGAAAGTTTCTTGATTTCCTGTATAAAAAACGTGAACTTTGAAAAACAATAACTTTGTATAACTAGTAATTTCAACGTTTTCAATATGTTTATAACATGGATACTTGATAAAAACAAAAGTCAAATCTATTTTTAACCACTGGTATAAAAAATTACGTTGGCGATATTTTTTTGGATTTGTTGTTTTATTAGTTGCTAGAAATACTGATGTGAAGAAATGAAACATCTATTTTGTATACTCATTGTCATAAAAATGAGGACTTAAATAGTACTTATATTATTTAACTTGAAGCAGCACTGGAAACTTTTGAATTACTTTTCGACAAAGTTATAGGCATATTATTAGGGGGATACCATTCGTACCGCCAGTGGCACAGCAGTAAGTTTGCGAATTTAGAAGCATAGAAACGGGTTTCGATACCCGTAGTGGGCAGATAGCCCATTGTGTAGCTTTGTGCTTAATTTCAAACAAGAATACTTCTTTAGACATTTTATTTGAGTAGTTTGTTTTGTTTCTTTGTTTTGAATTTCGCGCAAAGCTACACGAGGGATATCTGCGCTAGCCGTCCCTAATTTAGCAGTGTAAGACTAGAGGGAAGGCAGCTAGTCCTCACCACCCACCGCCAACTCTTGGGCTACTCTTTTACTAGCGAATAGTGGGATTGACCGTCACATTATAACGCCCCCACGGCTGAAAGGGCGAGCATGTTTGGTGGGACGGGGATTCGAACCCACGACCCTCAGATTGCGAGTCGAGTGTCCTAACCACCTGGCCATGCCGGGCCTTATTTAAGTAGACAGTAAATTATAACACATGGTAATCTTTTAATAAAACAAGTTACTTTTTTATTACAATGCAATACAAATTAAATTATCCTTAGCCTAAGAGATTCCAGCTCATCTGGATCAATAACGTCAATGATTCGGTTTAATAATAATGATTAATATTTAATTTATTTAGCTTAAAAGTGACGATAATTCATTTTGTTACTATAAATAAACCTTATATATTCTTATAGTCAAACAAAAAATATGTTACTAGTACTTTAAACTTAGTTATTCTATTTTCATTTTTATAGTTAATTCTAATTGTTTGTTGTAAAGCACAAAGGCACACAATGCCTCTTTACGCTCTGCCCGTCGCGGGTATCGAATCTTGAATTTTAGTGTTATAAGTCCACTGACTTGATCCTGAGCCACCAGGAAGCTTTTATAGTTAATTCTGTTTGTGTGTTGTAAAGCACAAAGGCACACAATGGCTCTTTACGCTCTGCCCGTCGCGGGTATCGAATCTTGAATTTTAGTATTATAGGCCTACTGACTTGATCCTGAGCCATCAGGAAGCTTTTATAGTGAAAGGTAAATTATTAACTACATGTGGTGCCAATAACAAAAAATATAGGCAAACAATTTCCTTTTTAACTATTTCAATTTCACATTTTAATCTCTTCATTCTATTAGAATCAATATAATTTACCTGTAATTAATAGCTGTTATTCTTTCTATGTAATAGAAATATTTTACATGCTAATAAATATCCCCCTAGAAAATACTTTTAGTAAAATATTCCATTTATAAATTTTAATCTTTATCACTTTATAATATTATATTCTATTTTTTTTTATAAAATTATTCCCTAATAAAATAATTAGTTTAGTATTGTTGGATAAACTCATTCCTTCTCCCTCACGCCTACACCAATATTCCATACTGAATTAGTAATTGTATTAATGAGAAATAATGTATTCCTAGCACTTAGATATTTAATTTCTTCATATAATAGATTATTATGAATATAAATCTTCGTGTTTTTGCTAAATCCTTAATATGTCGTTTTCAGCCTAATTATTTTATAACATTCACTTTTTCAATTCTCAAACGTATATAATTATTATTATTATTTACAAACCTATTTATATGGATATATGATTTAAAAATAATCGTTTTGTCATTTATTTCAAGGAACATATATATATATTGTGTTAGTTATATATTTATAGACAGTTTATTAAAAAAGACAGCTTCCTACTGTTTGGGTATCGTCTATATTTTGAATCTAATTCTTCTATAGAAGCAGAAATAAATATCAATGCTATATCATCAGCATGGCAATTTTACAATTTCAATTTAAATCATGTGAATAATTTATTTATATTATGAAGAACCTGACTCCGAGTACAGAACCCTGTGAAACATCACATTTTATTATATAAGCACCACCAAAGTTGTTATTTATTTTTGCAATCTATATTATTTTACAGATAAGATTCAAACCCTTTAAATGTAATGCCTCTTAACCCTAGAAATTTCATTTTACCTAATCATATTTGATCTGATACTGTATCAAGTGCCTTCTTTAAATAAAAAAAATACATTTTTTTAAATAATTCATCTTAGAAGAAGCAGAAAACTAGAAAAAATCTCAAAGCATATTTGTTTGGATTTCAGTGCCTTAGGTTCCGACTAATTACACAAAAACCTCCGCTCAAGTTTTCTTTTTTTTTAATTATTTTAAGTTGTGCTCTTGTGGTTAAAAATTCATGACATTATATTTGTGTATCTTGTCTAGTTTTTTTTTTTTACTCTTCTTTTATCTGAAAATAAAAAGAAACACAAACCAAATTAGCGTGTAGAAAATAATGGAACAACGTCTTGTTTTTCGTTCAGTATCAAGATGTTTCACTAATGCAAGTATTGGTTAGCAAGCGTTGGTTAAAACTCTGATTACCATCAGAGGGGCTTTCTGAACTGTGATGACTTTATATCAAATTAATTATATGTAAAAAACGTATCCAGTATACTTAAAAGTTTAAAAAAGTATAACTAGCTAACACTGTGTTTTTAATCCAATTCTTAACTGTTTATACTTTTTGTACAGCAGTTTTAAGGGCCTTGCATGGTTAGAGCGCTCGACTCGCAATCTGTGGTCACACCAAATATACTCGCCCTTTCAGCCGTGGGACGTTATAATGTGTTGATCAATCCCACTACTCGTTGGTAAAAGAGTAGCCCAAGAGTTGGAGGGGGGTGGTGATGACTAGCTGCTTTCCCCTCTAGTCTTTCACTGCTAAATTAGGGACGGCTAGCGCAGATAACCTTCGTGTAGCTTTGCGCGAAATTCAAACCAAACCAGGTTTTAAGATTTGGAAAATAATATATTTTCAGTTGTTTTTTTTCAGTTACTATAAATCGTAAGATTTGTTGCCTCTCTATAAAAAAACTGTTTTATCTAAGCAGGTTAAGAGTCAGGCACAATATTTACAGAGTTAATTTTCATTTTTTTATTATAAGTCAGATCTAGACCTTATAAATAGATGTAGATTTGAAATTTTCAGTTTGATAGTTTGATGTATAGCCCTTTAACTTATCACTAATAACCTAAAATACTTTAAGATGTGGCGCGTCGTCCAGTAGGAGAGCGATAAGTTTATGGACTTACAACGCTACAATCCGGGGTTCGATTCCCTACAGTAGACAGAAGGCATATAACCCATTGTGTAACTTTGCACCAAAACCAACAACAACATGTGACCTACTGTCACAATTAATAGTTCTTTATTATTGTGCTGACTAACTGATTATTTATTCATTTGTTTATTCCCTTTCTTCACCAAAAAGTAAATTTCGGTGAAGAAAAGACGACATAGAGGCATAATATATTATTTGATTCGCTATTTCCGCTACAGCAGATTAAGTTTACTAACTGCACAGCTCGGAAGTTTGTAAACTACCTTGCTAGGGCTTTCAGCTCACCAACTACAATAAACACATGTGTCATCACGTTTGACAAGTTTGATATTACTTGTTACGTGTCATCACTTAAACCTTGAACAATAACAGCTAATGAATATAAAGATAAGGTTTATCTTATAGTTTCATTTATTGACGTAAGTGTATAACTAATTAAGTGCATCATTTGTAAAAGTAAATACCCAACTATTAGCCTTTTCTTGCAAAAGGGTCATTGGCAGTAATATCTCTAATTATAAAGTGTCAGATAACATAACCCGCGAAGAGTTTCACAACATTTTAACCAACAAATACGAATGTAATTTATTTCCTTACATTTACTTTACCCTCAGCCACGTACTTACCCGTAACCATGATATTCTTACTGACGAAGATTTACAACTATTAAAGAGTAAAGGTTCAAAAATTAATTGAAAATGCACCGAAAAAGTAATTATTAAATGGAGTAAACAATAGAAAATAAAATAAATCGTAATTGGAAATTGGGTAAATAAAGTTAAATCCAATCAAAAAACGCATAGCATACTTAAATAAATTCACCGTTAACAACGATGAACAAATTCTGGGTAAGAAAGAATTCATTGGTCATTTAGATCATTTACATAGTAGATATGTCATCGCTCCCTTAAATAAATTCACCATTAACAACGATGAACATATTCTGGGTAAGAAAGAATTCATTGGTCATTTAGATCATTTACATAGTAGATATGTCATCGCTCCCGCAGATGGGCAGCTAATAACATTGTTTGCATTGAATTCTACGTTATAACTTTATGTAAAAAAAACTAGGCTTTAACGTAAAGGGTAAAGAGGTTTATAAGTACGTCAAAACTAATATAGAAAGTTTCATAAATAAACACACTGGTGTGAATATCCGAGGAAATCAAACAATGTTATACCTAAATGATTTGAGACTAGCTGGAGTACCCGTCCCAGATTCAGTTCCGGTTATAATTAACGTTTTCATAATTAACGTTTTGTTAATTATGATAGATAATAGTTTGGAATTAACGAACATCTAAAGAAATATTGCAATATTGTCAAAGAGAGAGTACAAGTATTATTTCGTTCATAATCATCGTTAATTATATTGAATGTAAAGAGAAAATTAAAGGCTTTGAATTGTTGTTTGTAATTAAGCACAAAGCTACACAATAGGCTATCTGTTCTCTGCCCGCCACGGGTATCGAAACCCGGATTCTGGCGTTGTAAGTCCGTAGACATACCGCTGTGCCACTGGGGGGCAAGGCTTTGAAACTATTAAAAAAAGAAACATTTGACTTCAATAAACTTTACTATGGTCTTCGTATTGTTAAAATTAAAAGGAGTCAAGGATTTCAAAGTCATTTGACAATTTGGATAAATTACTACTCTGCGTAAGTAAACAAAGAACTTTCTTTGACAATGGCAATCACGAAAACCACCACTGTTAAATGAATTCTGGCAGACTATGTATATATTTGATTCCCTTACCGACTGTTAAGGAGAAAACTATTCAAGGGTTAGCCGTGGTTATGAGTAATATATGTAGAGGCATCACTATTAAGTGACATTATGCCAATTATGTGGAGCAACGGAGCCGAAAGAAAATGCACAGAACTATGTATTTAATGGAGTTATGCTGTTTGCTCTATTTCTAGCATAGGCGTTAATATTTAGATATGTATGTATCTAAAGTGTTAAATTATTACAAGCACTTCCTAACATCGTCAAAGTGTACAAAACTGCTGGTCTCTATATATCAGAATTGTCATCTACGTTGGTTTTTTTTTTTCTATTTAGAATAAAGCCAAATAACTGTGAATATCAACTGAAGCGGTATTCAGTTAAAATATCGAGTTTTGCTGGTACGATTCCCAATTTCCGTCAGTCAAGTGTATAACTTATCATATTTTAGTAGAGACGGAAATTTATGTTTTTAAATTTCTTACGAATGTATAAAACCCAATCTATTTACATAAAAAGATCAACTGGAGCTACATTTGGTGATCTAGAGAACCATTCCACGTCATCCTTGCGATTAATTCACTGAACGATCTTTGGAATTGGTATCAAGCCATATGTTCCGACACATATTTTAATATGAAATGTTTAGTTAACCCTTTCTTCCATAAGTTCATAACATTAGGAGCTAAATGTTCATGTTTATGTTCATAAACTTTGTGAACATCTTTATACATATTATCACCTTCCACCCGTTCTCTATTTTTGTTTTTCTGTAAATATCCTAGATTCTCTCCAAAGCATCATTACTTCGAAAAACATGTTTTCTGAGAAAAAATTTTAACCCTAATGCTACACATGTTATTACTTTTAAAATTTACTTTTAAATTGAATGTAAAGAGAAAATTAAAGGCTTTGAATTGTTGTTTGTAATTAAGCACAAAGCTACACAATGGGCTATCTGTGCTCTGACCACCATGAGTATCGGAACCCGGATTCTAGCGTTGTAAGTCCGCAGACATACCGCTGTGCCACTGGGGGGCTGTTTTTCTTTAAGAATTACTGGGGGGGAGAATAGCTTTGGTTCTTTAAGAATTACTAGTGGAAAAAAGAATAGCTTGGATTCTTTAAGAATTACTAGGGGAAAAAAGAATAGCTTGGATTCTTTAAGAATTACTGGGGGGAAAAAGAATAGCTTGGATTCTTTAAGAATTACTGGGGGGGAAAAAGAATAGCTTGGAACATTTTCTAGTCGAACCATCAAATATTTTCGATTCCAAATAGTTAAAAAATACACTTTCGTAGTGATCGAATAATAATAATAGGAGAAAGGAAAAAAACCGGAAAAGATCCAAACATACTAGCAAATATATTTCACTGAAGCGACAAACTGTATTTTTTCCCGTATCAAGATAACTGTTAAATGTAGTTATAGTTTCTTTACTTCGACGTACTTTAATATTTTGCTCGTGAAACCTACCCTCTTCATACCCTAACAATGATCTCTTCGACACATTATGTGTATTAACGGGTATATGGATTACTTCGTTCAGTTTGTAATCCGAACATTTATATTCCATACAGCACCAACCATTTCATAACGTTTATTTTCTCTTGTCACAAAGTATTAGGTACTATTGGTTCGGCATATCAAAAGCACTGAGTACAGATCTCTTACGCACATGTATATAAACCTAAAAACAAAAACACTTAATTTTTGTTTTATTCGGTGTTAAGCGCGAAAGATACAATTTTTACAATGATAGAGATGTTTAACATTATATTATTTGTGTGAGTGAAATGATAAAATTAGTAGTTCAATAAATTAGAATGTTAACTGTTTTTCGTTTGCTGTGATTGTTCGATGATCCATCTATTATACCTTCGTGTTAGTCGTAAAAACTGCTAGCTTCACCTTTTCTTAACAAGAAAGTTTGTTTCGTTTGTTTGTTTTTTTGAATTTCGCGCAAAGCTACACGAGGGCTATCTGCGCTAGCCGTCCCTAATTTAGCATTGTAAGACTAGTCATTCACCACCCACCGCCAACTCTTGGGCTACTCTTTTACCAACGAATAGTGGGATTGACCGTCACATTATAACAACCCCCCACGGCTGAAAGGGCGAGCATGTTTGGTGTGACGGGGATTCGAACCCGCGACCCTCAGATTGCGAGTCGAGCGCCTTAACCACCTGGCCAAGAATACCATTATTTAGCTATATTCTGTTAATGTTTTGTTCAATGTGCGTGCATGTGTTGGATATGTAAGTAATGACGAGCTGTAGAAAGATCGTAAAGTGGTATTAACCCTCTACTCAGATAAAGGTTACATATTCCAACGACAGCTTTGTAAGGTTTTATACTTGATCCATTTCTTGACTCTAGTGCAAAGAATTGTGGTTTTTACTGAATCTCCGAAATGAACCATGAACTGTGGTGAACAACATCGCAAATATTGAATCAACTGCAACTCGATTAAAATCGCTTCTACATCACAGCATCTTATAACCACCTTTATCAAAGGCGTAGTTTATTGATACGACAGAACCAAACGAATTGTGTTAAGAGCCCGTTTTCAGATCGTGTATAAAAACGGGCTCGTTACGTTTTTCTTGAATACTTCAAAACACACAGAACACAATCGAACAAAATGATATGTTATAATAATGACAATTATATTTCAATTGTTAGTCATATGTACATGAAAGGCGGTTAACCGTCTATTAAATCGTAGTGGAAAACGAAGTCTGGAAATACTCACCGTGACAGAATATTGTTGATTCAACCTTGTTAACATCAGAATATTGGTTCTTATTGAAATTTGGTTAATTTGATTTTGTATCTGTAAAAGGAGGAACGTTCCCAGTGCTTGGAATGTGGTTAATCCATTATCGTGTTAACCAATCACAATACTCATTTAACATATTACGTGGAAGACGGCTAAGGAAATTTGATTAAGTATAATGAGTTAGTATTCTAATTTCACATTCATTACTGTTAATGTTATCTTATTTATCAAGTAGTTGGAGTACCCACCCCCTGGACGGAAGTTATGTAAATTCATGATTAATGAAAGTTTATCTTAAGACGTGAAAAAGTTGCTTCCCTTGTTTGTAATTGTAAAATACGGAAAAATGCCCCCAAAACTACAAAACCCAAAATGTGAAACCGCAAATTTACATGTATCTCTACATGGACCCAACAAACCTTCATGCCAAATTTGGTGAAGGTCCATCAAAGGAAGGCGAAGTAATGGTAAAAAATATAAAAAACGCCCTTAAAAAACCACAAAACGCAAAATACAAAACTGAAAATTTTGGTGAAGATCCATCTACACCCTGCGAATTAGTTACATGAACATACAACAGACACCACTATTATATTTATATATATTTATCTGGAAAATCAAATACACAAATTATACGCTAACTGTTGGGAGGGTAAAACCAACATTTCACATATTATGTACCACAATAATGTTGGGAGGGTAAAACCAACATTTCACATATTATATACCACAGTAATGTTGGGAGAGTAAAACCAACATTTCACATATTATGTACCACAGTAATGTTGGGAGAGTAAAACCAACATTTCACATATTATGTACCACAGTAATGTTGGGAGTGTAAAACTAACATTTCACATATTATGTACCACAGTAATGTTGGGAGGGTAAAACCAACATTTCACATATTATGTATCACAGTAATGTTGGGAGAGTAAAACCAACATTTCACATATTATGTACCACAGTAATGTTGGGAGAGTAAAACCAACACTTCACATATTATGTACCACAGTAATGTTGGGAGAGTAAAACCAACATTTCACATATTATGTACCACAGTAATGTTGGGAGAGTAAAACCAACATTTGACATATTATGTACCACAGTAATGTTGGGAGAGTACAACCAACATTTCACATATTATGTACCACAGTAATGTTGGGAGAGTAAAACCAACACTTCACATATTATGTACCACAGTAATGTTGAGAGAGTAAAACTAACATTTCACATATTATGTACCACAGTAATGTTGGGAGAGTACAACCAACATTTCACATATTATGTACCACAGTAATGTTGGGAGAGTAAAACCAACATTTCACATATTATGTACCACAGTAATGTTGGGTGAGTAAAGCTAACATTTGACATATTATGTACCACAGTGATGTTGGGAGAGTAAAACAACATTTCACATATTATGTACCACAGTAATGTTGGGAGAGTACAACCAACATTTCACATATTATGTACCACAGTAATTTCACATATGTCCAAAGTTTTAGGTAAGACTCATAAACTTCCTGATTTAAAAATTGTTCAAATGGTGAATTTCTATCAGATGTGAAACTATAGTAATTTGTTTACTACCATGTGTTGTTAACTAAACGTAGTTTGTAATTCTGGGCTCTTAACCTTTGAACCGATAAAAATAAATCAATTAGTAGTGTTTACACAGAAAAACAACATCCAACTGTTTTCTGTCCTGAACTTGACTTGTAGGATAAAGAAAAATCGTACTCCAGTTTATGGGCATTTCGATTTCCCTGGAGAATACCGAGTCGCTCATCGGCTGGAGTTATTGTTAATCCTTACTTCACCAGAGTTTTCATGTTGGAAAAGCAAAATCGTTTGGCGTTTAGCTACTAAGATCTGCTAAGCGAAAGGCTTAATAGGGTGCCACGCTATAACAACTAAGTTATAACAATGAAGCTATTAAATCTGCAAGGAATTACGTTTTAAACGAATAATATTTAGTTTGCTTTCTTGGTGACGATCTTAAACTTGCCAACCTCCTTCATGTGTGGAAAAATAAACAGATTTTACTGACAAATATTAGCAATATTTGGTACACAGGAAATTGTAAATGACTATTTACTCTAAGTGTTAATAGTTGTTCTCTGTCTCTCTTTTATAACAACAAAATTACGACACATGATTAACTGTCGTTGCATTAGAACCTACGGAATTATTTATTTTATTTAAAAATGTTCAAATTTGTTTGTTTGTTGTTTGTTATGGATTTCGCGCAAAGCTGCACGAGGGCTATCTGCACTAGCCGTCCCTAATTTAGTAGTGTAAGACTAGAGGGAAGGCAGCTAGTCATCACCACCCACCGCCATCTCTTGGACTACTCTTTTACCAACGATTAGTGGGATTGACCGTCACTTTATAACGCCCCCACGGCTGAAAGGGCAAGCATGTTTGGTGTGACGGGAATTCGAATCCGCGACCCGCATATTGCGAGTTGAGCACCCTAACCACATGGCCATGCCGGGCCAAATGATAAAGTAAACCGCAACAAAAACAGGCATCGGTACCCATTTTTCTGGATTTAGTTCAATATATTTTACATTATAAAAATCATGAATGTTCGGTACACTTGTTTATAAGTTTCTTACATCTGTGCTCCATGTTGAGTTGATGATAATTTTCTACATGTTCCTTTATTCTTTAAGCATGTTTTTTTTTCGAACACTTACTAAGAGCTTTCTCTATAAGTTAGGCGATAAATTTTGGGGAACCTTTCGTATTATCTGTGGGTTGTACACTTTATAATGACTCGTGCTATGAAACATATAGAATACAGACAGCCTCTTGGTAGAACAGAAACATACAGAAGGCTTTCACGTTGAGACTATTAGAGCAAATTTCTCAAAGACTTTAAGTTAATCATTTAAATAATTTAAAACGTACTGCGATGTGGTTGCTTATTATTGTCAACATGCTAAATAATCTTTTATAAAGTGGCACTCAATTAATTAATCAAAAATTAAGATGTACAATACTGTTAATAGTATAATGCAACAAGTTCGACATTACTAAAAATCGTATTAACTCAAACATCTTTAGCTTGAGGTATAACATGGCAGGATGTATGACATAAATACCTCTTATTTAGCTATAATACCACTGTAATAACACTGGTTCTTATGAAATGATACCATTGGTCTAGGTTTCGTCATACTTTATAGAAATTATTAATCTTATATATATATATAACATTTGGAATATTATAAGTCAGGAAAGCTAAAATCTCAACAGAATTGTTATAAGCTAGTTATCTCAATCTCCATAACGACACGCAAAATAATTTTGAAGTAACAATATATATAACACAACCCTAATATTTGTGTTTGTGAAAGTATACTTTCTTAAAATTTACTTGTTCTGGTTAATTACGTTTTTACCTCGTTATACTTATTACGAGGTATTGTGAAAGTGATTTTCTTTTTCTATTTTACAATTTTCTTTTATTTAAATCATGTTAGGTTTAATGCAGAAATTTGTCCCTTGTATCAGTTTCTGTACTGCTTGTTTGAAAATACAGTCCGGTTGTTATTGTCGTTTATGTTTCTTAACTGCTTGTCACAACATAATTTTTAGATGTTTCTTGAACCAGGGGTAGCCTAGTGGTTAGAGTTCTCGGAATGTGAATTCGCAGATGTTTAGTTTGCGACCTACTGTCGCAAAAAAATGCGTGCCGCACTCTGGAGCATGGATGAGTTATAAGATTGCATGACGGTTATAAAGCGTTATTAGGTCATACAAGAATATCACAAGAGTTGTCTGTAGGATTTGTTGAATGCTTGCCTTCCCTCTAGTATATCAGTTTGAAATTAGGAACGGCTACGTGCAGATATATTTTTGTGTAGCTTTGCGCTATAATTCTTAAACGGAGTCTGAATCGGTTTTTGTACTTTTTATTTTCAGATGTAAAAAAGATATACCTTGTCTTATTATCTATTTCTTCAATGTTTGTCTCTATATGTAAACAAAGATAATTTAACTTGTCATTTATATCTGCTTTTTTCCTGCTACTCAAGGCGTAAATACAATTGGTTTAACTTGTCATTCACATCTGTTTCTTTCTTATTTTTCAAGATGCAAATAAGTTGTTTTAACTTGTAACGTATGTTTCTTTCTTCCCTGTTTACCTGAAGATGTAAAGAAATTATTTCGAAGCATGACTAAAAACATTTTGCTGTGAAGTCTCCGCATAGTTCATCAGGCTTAATCTACTCATAGTAATTGAGTCATAAAAATCAAGTTTCCAGCTGCTATTAAATCCCAGCAAGACTCTGATCCTCACATATGGACATACTCTTTATAAGGCTGAAATAAACCTGATGCTCCTTACCCTGGAAATTTATTTACCCATTACAAAACACACTAATGCTGAGAGGCACATATACATACAGCTACCGTATCAAGAACCTAGATAAACATTGTAATCTAAAGAGAAATAGAACAGTCGAGAATATATATATATATGTGTGTATAACGGCTTGTAGAACATACATTTCGAACTGTATTAGTAAAACCTGAAAGCTTAATAATGTAATACTGAGTTTTGACTGTGTTAGTTAAACCTTAAAACTCAATAGTATAATACAGAGCTTTGATTGTATTAGATAAACCTTAAAGTTTAACAGTAAAATACAGAGCTTTAATTGTATTAAATAAACCTTAAAACTCAGTAGTATAATACAGAGCTTTGATGGTACTAGTTAAGCCTTAAAACTTAACAGTAGAATACAAAGTTTTGATTGTAATAGTTAAATCTTGAAGATTAACACTACTGCTCTTTTTTATGTTAGCGAAATCGCAAAGGTGACTAGTGGAATAAAGAGTTTGACTATAGAAGGAAAGCTTAAAGCTGAGTAGTAGAATATAGAACTCTCACAATAGTAGTGAACATTAAAATTTAAGACTAGAATAAAGCGCTCTGACTATAGTAGGAAACATTGAATCTTAATAGCAAGATAAATCGCTCTGACTATAGTAGGAAACAATGAACTTTAATAATAGAATAAAGTGCTTTGACTATAGTAGGAAACATTGAATCTTAATAGTAAGATAAATCGCTCTGACTATAGTAGGAAACAATGAACTTTAATAATAGAATAAAGTGCTTTGACTATAGTAGGAAACATTGAACCTTAATAATAGGATAAAGTGCTCTGATTATAGTAGGAAACATTGAAACTTAATAGTAGGATAAAGTGCTCTGATTATAGTTGGAAACATTGAACCTTAATAGTAGGATAAATTGCTCTGATTATAGTAGGAAACATTGAATCTTAATAGTAAGCTACATCGCTCTGACTATAGTAGAAACCAATGAACTTTAATTGTAGAATAAAGTGCTCGGACTATAGTAGGAAACATTGAACCTTAATAGTAGGATAAAGTACTCTGATTATAGTAGGACACATTGAAACTTAATAATAGGATAAGTCGCTCTGGCTATAGTAGGAAACATTGAACTTTAATAGTAGGATAAATCGCTTTGACTATAGTAGGAAACATTGAACCTTAATAGTAGGATAAAGTGCTCTGATTATAGTAGGAAACATTGAACCTTAATAGTAGGATAAAGTGCTCTGATTATAGTAGGAAACAATGGACCTTAATAGTAAGATAAATTGCTCTGGTTATTGTAGAAAACCTTAAAAATGCAGAGGTTTGGCAAACTTCGAAGCTTAGTAGTATAATATGCTTATATCATTGAACGTAAAACAATAATACATGTAATTGTATGTATGAGCATGTGTATATTTATATATATATGTGTCTGTGGGTATATATTTATATATATGTGTCTGTGGGTGTATATTTATATATATATATGTGTGTGTGTGTAACCCATAATATTTAAAATACAAAAGTATGTAGGAAAATTATTAAACTTTTACTTATTTAGTTTGTGAGTTACGCGAAAGTATATCAGATTTCTCGATATGTTTGTTTCAGGTTATAAGAAATGTATACTGATAAAGAAAACTTAGAAATCTAAACACAAAAAAGCCTAATAAACCTTTACTGACCCAATAAATATTTTAATGTTTGACAGGACAAGTGTAAACTTGACATTTTATATTGCTAATAATAAAGACCTGTGTGATCTCCAGTTGCGTGGTTTTCAGTTTTTCAGAAAATCGTTTTTCTAAATCGCTGTGTCATAGCTGTCATATATGTACAACAATAGCTGCTATTGGTTTTCAAGTAGTAAAACGTCTTACTTTTATTGTTCTTTGAAAAATCAAACGTCACTATCGATTTACAATTGTCATATATCTAGTAAATTATTGAATCTACTGAACAAATGCTTAACCCTAAGTGTGGCCCGGCATGGCCTGGTGGTAACGGCGCTCGACTCGCAATCCCACCAAACAAGCTCGCCCTTTCAGCCGTAGGGGTGTTATAATGTGACGGTCAATCCCACTATTCGTTGGTAAAAGAGTAGCCCCAAGAGTTGGCGGTGGGTGGTGATGACTAGCTGCCTTCCCTCTTACACTGCTAAATTAGGAACGGCTAGCGCAGATAGCCCTCGTGTAGATTTGCGCAAAATTAAAAAAAAAGAAAAACAATAACCATAAGTGAATTCATCACGAGTGTTGACTTAACTACAAATCCTAATTCGAACACTATATTGTAAGGAGAAGTTTTATTGACGGTGGAACATACTACATGTTTCACCGCCAATAAAACTTTTCCTTGTGCTTATAAATGGTTGTTTTCTTAACTATTATTAAGTTCATACCTAACAAAAACTATCGCCTGGACTTATCAGTTCATATGTATGGTTTCATATAGACTTTTCTGAATGACAAAAAAAAATCGTACCAAAATGGTTGTATGCTAGTGCGTTACTTAATTTTATTATTTTTTGTCGAACGTAAGTTATCAACAAATGTTATTAAGTTACTAATATATTTGTTGTTCTCAGTTTCTAGGCGTTACAGGTTGTAAGTATACATTTCTGTGAAATTACTTTACGTTAAAGTTGGGGTCGTAGCTGGCAGTTGTTTCTGTATCAAGCCAGATTTAAGCGTCTATTGTATAAGATCACTTTAAAAATGCAGTAAAACACCCTAGCTCTGGTTTACAACCATTATTTATTGCGGGTTTATTGAATACTTTACCCCCCTATTCGCGGTGAAGTCGACCTTACAATTTGACGCAGGTGCAACAAAAAGATTTATAAAACGCATTGAGCGTTTCTTGTATAAACGACAGTCATAACAAAACAGACGAATGATAACAGCCAGTTGCACGAAATGAAGTAATTTTTCACAGACTGCATTGACAACCTAAAGCAACCCGTTTGATTGTAATATAGAATTGTCTACTAATCAGAAACGGCCAGACAGTATGCCGAGAAACGAAGGGATCGAAGCGACAAAAGACCTTTGTTAGTTGGGGCCATAAATTATGGGTAGCAATCAGTCTAGCCGCTGGGCTCGTTTGTTACAGTATGTTTTACACAGAAGTTTCGTCAAGTACATGGAATATATATATATATATCTCATTAACTTTAGCCGTTTTGTGAATAGACTCTCATTCTATAGAAGATGCTAATTAATGAAGCTCTTCCAGTTTCGGTATCAAGATGATACTTGTGTCTTATTCAAGCATCCAAGAAACAAATGACGAGCTCTCATCTTCTCTACATTTTTTTGCTTACTTAAAACAAATTCCTATAATATGTCGTTCATTTTACCCTATTACTAACTAATATTGGTATATTATGATGTTTGTCAGTTTCAGCAAACAAAAAAAAACAATTTCATGACGTGGAAGGGAAAAGAAAGAGTTCATGTTTAATATAATGATTCAATTAGTTTTTCTTCTAATTCCAATAGCGTCAATTTTTTTCTGTATGAGACTATATATTTATCTCGGGCAACATTGTTAAAGAAGATCTCCCTCTTCTATGACATAAAATTATCAAAATTTATACATCTTCTTCCCTATGATCACAGTTTAAGTACCATTCATTTTGGTTTCAAACGTTCTCTGCTTTTATTAATTTATTACTGACGAGGCTAATATTCATTTACATGGGTTTTAATTTGTCTTTTCTCACAAAACGTAACGTATACTTATGAACAACGTTAGAAATGATTATAGAAATGCACAGGCGATACATACAAACGAGTCATTATTATTACCTCGTTCTAGATGCTTTGTTTCTTTTTTTCTCTGTAGGAGATAACGTCTATTCTGCCCGTGATGATACTGCAGTAATATATAGCATCTGATGTGAATGGAGTAGCAATGTAAATATCCTAAATGTAACAGTCGATCAATGTTGAAAGAGAACAAATGTTACGAGGTGACGCTGTCAAGTGGACAAAGAATGCGAGTTTACCTGTTGAATTCAAGCGAAACTTCTTTCATAAATTATACTTGTTTTTCACAATAACTAATTCTGCAGAGATTGCTCTTGAGAGAAGGAAAGCTGACGAGTTACTCACTGATTTAGTAGAGCGATCGTCCACTTTCCTATGCAGGAACGTACACTGTTTTAAAAACACAATACTTTTAAACAAAGAACTAAACATAAACAAACAAAAAATCAAAGAATCCATCTTAATTGAACAAAACAACCCTACTCTAAACCAACACCCTGAAGTGCCAAGATATCTCTTCTAAGTCGTGCAACAATATCGGTCATGTGACCTCTTTGTTCCATACTGTATATATATATATATATATATACTGTGTCAGTGTAAACTACTTGTACCTGATGATGACAAAACCTTGTCGAAACGTTGTTTTTCTTCATTACCCATTCAAGCCGTCTCCAAGCATTACTGTTTTTGTTGTTGCTTTTAAATATAGATTTTTTTAACCGTCCATCAAACGCGTCCAATCTTTTTATTTCTCACACATCGTAAATCTCAATAAGTTATCAAACACAAAATTCTCTCCTTATTTCCTAATCGAATCTGTTGTTATTTACGGATTCATTTATCTGATATTTGTCGGAAAATCTGTTTGATCTGAAACTACCATGTCTGCTAACTTGCCCACTCTTAGTTTTGATGTTTAAGAAAACGTTCAACATTAAAGGATCGTTTGGGAGTGATTGGCTCTAGCAAAACCTGTCCGATGACTAAAAAATAAAATACATAAGCGATCCAATCGATCATAAATGGCAGTTTAAGACATCTGGTCGGGTAATCAGACAAAAGTAGCTGAGAAGAAATTTATTCATGATATTTATATTTATTCAATAAAAACAAAGAAGAAGCCTAGTGGGATTCTAACCAGTTATGTCTTACCTTGTCAAGCTATCTAACCTATCTTCGCGCTTGAGTTTCGAGTATCCTAACTAAAACGTAGACCTAACCCTAACTGTGCAATTTCTTTCCTTCGATATTAAGATAACAAAAAAGAGCATACAAAGTAACGTTAAAACAAAAGCTTTTTATAACAACAAATGGAATAATTCTAAGATTTTTTCGTCACTAAAACTAAAATGTTCTTTAAACTGCTATGGTTAAGCAGAACTATAATGATTTCAATGCGATATTATGTTAACTTGTTCGGTTTGTTTGTTTGTTTTGAATTTCGGGCAAAGCTACACGAGGGCTATCTGCGCTAGCCGTCCCTAATTTAGCAGTGTAAGACTAGAGGGAAGGCAGCTAGTCATCACCAGCCACCGCCAACTCTTGGGCTACTCTTTCACCAACGAATAGTTACATCATAACGCCCTCACGGCTGAAAGGGTGAGCATGTTTGGTGTGACGGGAATTCGAACCCGCGACCCACAGATTGCGAGTCGAGCGCTATAACCACCTGGCCATGCCGGGCCATTAAGTT
>NW_013667742.1:80645-95809 GCF_000517525.1 Limulus polyphemus
AAGTTCTGTATAATTATCCAAGTAGAAGGCTAGTGAGCTTTATGTGGTTTATATAGTTTTTCTTGGCATATATTTATTACTACCAAGACATTTATCAAGATATTCAAATTTGGAACGACTGTTGTTTTATAAGTCATGACCTATTCCGAATTTCATTATAGTTATTTTGATAAATGTTATTGTTTATAATGTTTAAAAGGGGTTTTAATGAATACACATTTACATTTAGGAGTGACCATATCTAGTGTTATGAACCTTGTGAGATATGACTGACGTCACGGCAGATATTATCGTTAACAACTGATGATTAAATTAATTATAATTATTATAGATGTTAAGTCTTCTTACGAAATTCAGCAGTCCTAGTCAGTTTATTATACAGGACCGGGTTCATTAATTTTTTGAGTTACTTTTTTTTTTGGTTCTGATCTATATAGCTAGCTTACTTGTGATCAGAAGTTATTCGTACGGCTCTACGATAATGTTTTATCATAATACCTAACCTGAACTTTCAAGCGACACTACGCTTATCCTAAACAGAATTTCTTATGATTCACACAGATTTAAATGTTAATGCATATTTGATTAGGAATTAAATATTATTTGATATCTCCAACCATTATCCATCAAAGGGAAGGTCAATTTAAGAGCAGTGACAGATACAGCGTTAAAGCTGACTAACAAACTTCACTCTTTAAAGAGTTGTTTCTCTTAGTTTCTAACCATATGAAAATACAAGTTTCGTCTCTTCTATTTCATGTTCAACATGGACTACATCTATGTTCTAAACATATCAATAATTGACGTAAGAGGTGTTTCTTTTCTTTCCGTCCATTTCTTTACACGGATTACCTGCGGAGCTTAATGGATCTTAGCTTAAGTTTTTGAAGCTCTTAGATGCTTTAAGTAGATGCATTTCTTATGGCTCAATTACAACAAGTGGCTCTCTTGCCTATTATGTTATATGTAAGAAACAAAAGATTCAACAAACTCATCACAAAATCAGCTATTTGTTCCTGGATTAAAGGGAAGTTAGCAACAAGTTAAGAGATTTTAACTTCGTTGGAGTTGTTAATAATTATACAAAATCTCATACGGCGTATATTACAAACAACAAGTGTTAACAGTCCAAGGCCAAATAATACTAAACGCATTGTTGTACTTTTCATGATCAAAATGATGTTGAATTTAAGACTAAATGTTCTTCTGATCGTTGTTAAACGACAACAGCAGGTGATGAAAGTGAAAGTATAAATATCATAAAAAAGAAAGTAAGAATCATTCTTTTATTAATCTCTCGATGTTAGATTTCTCTCAAATATTTAAGAGTAATTTTAGTTTGAAAGCTACGTTGTGAAACTCTACAGGTTCGGAAGCAAAATTTATTTGCATTGGTAAAATAAGAAGAAGAGAGCCGAAATTAAATTATTCTTTTAATTTTAATCATAAAAAAAATGAAGGCTTTAGCCCTCATGTTTATATCCTTCTTAACTTCCTCATAATTATGTTATACAAATATCTGAAGACGTTTGGCTTTGTCGAACGTAAAGATTGAAAAATTCATTTTCCAATAAGTTCATTCCAAGAAACCCATTAACTTTTTACATAGTATAAATGCATTAAATTTGACTTTAAATTTAAGAAAAGAAAACTGGAAGAATGCTTTCTACGAAGACATTTATAAGGCTTAAATTATAAAATTTATATATATCTGTTTGATGTGAATAAAATGGCGTATATAAACTTAAAAAGATGAATTGTTGATTAACTACATAATTACATTAACAGTGAACTAACTTTTTTCTATAATCCACAGCTGTGTGTGTGTTTATATTCAACACAATTGCTTCAACCTAATGATTTGGAGAGTGTTTTTCTCATCACTAAGTGCATACTTAAGTAGATAGTTTTCTTTCTCTGCTAAGTAGAAGACTGTCAAACTCCATAAAACTCAGTGACTCTGCAATCAATCTTTTTTTTTATTATACAAGCTTGATGTTAACATTGTACCCACAAAAATACTCTATCTAAATGTTTAAATCTTCCATGTCTGTTTAATATTCACTTACAGCAATCCCATCTAATTGAAAATATTTTAGTTTGTCTAACTGTGATAGAAGTTGAGCTATTTATGTTAAAATAAAACTTCTGTTTGTTTTGTATCAAACTCAAACTTCTGTTTATCTGTTATTCGTAGCTAATTGCTATGTACTTCAAGCACCTTTAGCTCTTTAACAAAGAATGTGGTTGTTCAAGCACTATATATGTAGAGAAAGAGATTCTAATATGCTAGCTCAAACTTTTATGTAATTATATACATATATGCGCATAAAAACTGATATAAAGAATACCAAACATCCCGAAAAATAGTGTAACTTGCATTAATGAGATTATTTAAAACAGAAAAAAAATCTTTTTTTTTATGTTTTATTGTCTGATATAATATTAAATAAATCTAACCTATCTCAATTAGTCGCAATAGAAGTTGGATTGAATACCGCTCACACCTTACGTATATCGTGTTACTGTTTTGCTTAAGACAAAATTTTTACAGATATGCATACGTATACGGGTAATTATGTAAGATAATGTATATATATATTTGTTTTAGAGTATTCATAACTACTTATTTTCCTTTCAAGCTTGCATCTTCCAGCGACTCAGCGGTAATTCTGTGAGCTTATAGCGCTAAAAATCGGGTTTCGATACCCACGTTGGGCAGAGCATAGCTAGCCATTTATGTAAGTATGTGCTTAATACCAACCAAACGAAAAACTCAAAATTGGGCGTAAAATAATGACAATAAAGAGTTTTCTCAAGTGAATAAATGAGAACCAAAAGTCCACTCAATTCGATAAAAAAAGAGAGCTAAATACTGTTTATATATTATAACACTCATCGACATTGCAAAGTAACAGAAAACAGCAGAAGAAGAAGAAACAACTGAATCATTCTTCAAACAGTTGTAAAAGTTTCACTGTATATCAAAACTTTTAGTTCATATAAATAAATGGTTTAGTGTAATATATATGTTATTAGAAATTACGTAGATATGGAACTGCTGTCATACACACTATCTTATCTGCTCAGAGAGGTTCACTAAAGGCTTGAAGTACACTAGGGAAAATTCTACTTAATTTGTTGAGTTGAGCAGATTATTTAAAAGTTACTAATTGTTATCATTAGCTCAAAGCAACCGGTAATTTATAGTGCTGACCAAACAATTATTCATCGCGTTTATTCTGTACCTTCGTATCTTCTTTTCTTCACGTGCTTCTTTTAAAAGTGTCTTTTGCTGTGTTTGTTACTTGGGTAGAAAATGCAGAAACATGACTATTGAATTTCGTATATCTTGGTACTTCTTTATTTATTAACATAGTACTTTTTTTATAGAAGAGTATTTGTTTGTTTGTTTGGAATTAAGCACAAAGCTCTGTCCACCACGGGTATCGTTGTAAGTCCACAGACATACCGCTGTGCCACTGGGGGGCTATATAAGAGTGATGACATTGCATAATTTCAGCCACATTTTGCCCTTATAACCCTAATGCCAACGAGATCATTCTCCCAAAACCATAGACTATCACTTTTGCCAGGGCGCCAGGATTACAGTATTAATATTTACTTTAGTTAATGTCTTATTTATATCTGAAATATCGTGTCTGCAATAAGAGTGAAAAAAAAAGTGTGAAATTATTTCTAGTTTTTTCTAATGTATTATTGTATTAACTATTTAAAAAAGTGTGAAACTATTTCTAATTTTTTGTAATGTATTATTGTATGAACTATTTAAAAAAGTGTGAAACTATTTGTAATTTTTTCTAATGTATTATTGTATTAACTATTTAAAAAAGTGTGAAACTATTTCTAATTTTTTGTAATGTATTATTGCATATAGTATTTAAAAAAAACATGATTTATCAGCTTGAACACTTTACACTGTTCAACTCAATGTAATTTTTGTGTTCGTTTTAACACACACAGTTTTAGCGATTTTTACAACAGTAATTTTCCGCACTGTAAAAAGAAATTATCTTATTTTAGTAAATTTTCTTTATCATTTGTATCCCTTTATCTCGTCTACTACTAGAATCATATTTTACATATAATGAAACATAATGGATCAGTTATAAGGTTTGGAAAGATTAAAATAGCCACGAGAACCCACAAGATTGTTTTATAACGTAAAATAAAGAAAATTTTAAAATATATAACTTCTATCAGGATCGATAAATAATTACTATAGCTAAAGTCCTTCGAAGATCATTCTATAACAGCTTTGTATGATCTTCGAATTCCTGTTACATTTCGATCTATAACAGCTTTGTTCGAAATGTAACAGGAATTCGAAGATCATACAAAGCTATTATAAATCGAAATGTAACAGGAATTAGAAGATCATACAAAGCTGTTATAGATTGAAATGTAACAGTAATTCGAAGATCATACAAAGCTGTTATAGATCGAAATGTAACAGGAATCATCCAGTGCTCTATCAACCATATTTCTAGTACCATATTTTCTTCTGAATGATGAAAAACTGTGTGGGTACAGCGCCCTCTGTTGTTATGGCTTTTTGGTTATTCACATTTTTCCCGTCCATTCCAAGCCTTAGAATGAGCCAAGTGCAATTCGTTAACAAATCAGGACGTGTCATGACAGAATAAACTCCGGAAGTAATATATATATGTATATATGTGTGTGTGGTGTGTGTGTGTAATTTTTGCTATGCACATATTTAAAAACATTTTCCTGTAAGCATAATTTCGAAACGCAATTTTTTTACAAAAGAAACATAGGTATGATATGTGTATAAATATCATAACTTTCATTTAGAACAATTCCTTTCGGTGTAATCTACTAACATAAAGATGTGTCTAAAATTTCCTTTTTTTTTTTTTCGTTTCAGGCTTCGTAAGGCAAAGTATTCAGCAAACCTGAGTATATGTTAGTTTTACGTCGTGAGTTTAAACGGTCGAGAAAAAGATAACGTTCTTCTAAAATCCCATAATGAAAGGCCCGACATGGCCAGGTGGTTAGAGCGCTCGACTTGCAATCTGAGGGTCGTTATATTGTGACGGTAAATCCCACTATTCGTTGATAAAAGAGTAACCCAAGAGTTGACAGTGGGTGGTGATGGCTAGCTGTCTTCCCTCTAGTCTTACACTGCTAAATTAGGGACGGCTAGTGCAGATCGCCCTCGTGTAGCTTTGCGCGAAATTCAGAAACAAACAAACAAACAAACCCATAATGAATTAAATAACACATTCTATAACTTACCTTAGTATTACGTAAATTAAGTTCCCCGATGGGTTATTGGTACGTTTATGAACTTACAACTCCAAAACTCCGAGTCCAATTCCCCCCAGTGGTGGGTAGAGTTTAGAAAAATATTGTTGTTATTGTAGCATATTTCAGCTTTAAATTATGTCTTATAAAAAACAAGTTAATTACAGAGGGGTTTTTTTCCACACTCCCCTTAATTTGTCAATTGCGGATAAAAATAGGGATGTGTAGAAAATAGTATTTTAGATCTAGCTTTTATCTCCCACTGGTAACCGTTCAAAAGGCTTTTCGTTAAGTACCAGAACTCGTAAGTTGGGCTGGACGATGAGAGACAGACGATTCTATAAAACAACTGCAGTTAACTAGTTTTTATAACCATTTTTAGGTTTATTTGTTTTATCAAATTTCGCCGGCTTTCGGCATTTAAACCGGTATCTCTGTGTGCTTTTTATTTATATAAGCCTTAATCAGGCGTAACTGTTATTAAAATAGACTTCAATTAAAATGTTTTTTTTGTTTTTTTAGGTTTGCAATTCTAAAGCACTGCTTTAGGAACGAACATTGAAACTCCCAATACTTAATTTGTCTTATTTTATTTCTGGAAAATCACATTACTGCCTTTAAAAATAGCAGTCACCAAAGAAGAAGCTTGGTTCTTGTGAAGAACCGGTTCCATTTGTTTGATAAGTACAGATTCTTAACGTACGGTTATCACTTGCAGTGATTAGTTTAAAAGATTGTACTTAAGGGACACATTCCAGTAAAAGTTTGTATTAAAGTGACAATTTCCAACAGAAGTTTGTACTAAAGTGACAATTTCCGAACAAAAGTTTGTACTAAAGTGACAATTTCCAACAAAAGTTTGTACTAAAGTGACAATTTCCAACAAATGTTTGTACTAAAGTGACACATTCCAACAAAAGTTTGTACTAAAGTGACAATTTCCAACAAAAGTTTGTACTAAAGTGACAATTTCCAACAAAAGTTTGTATTAAAGTGACAATTTCCAACAAAAGTTTGTACTAAAGTGACACATTCCAACAAAAGTTTGTACTAAAGTGACACATTCCAACAAAAGTTTGTATTAAAGTGACAATTTCCAACAAAAGTTTGTACTAAAGTGACAATTTCCAACAAAAGTTTGTATTAAAGTGACAATTTCCAACAAAAGTTTGTACTAAAGTGACACATTCCAACAAAAGTTTGTACTAAAGTGACACATTCCAACAAAAGTTTGTACTAAAGTGACAATTTCCAACAAAAGTTTGTACTAAAGTGACAATTTCCAACAAAAGTTTGTACTAAAGTGACAATTTCTAACAAAAGTTTGTACCAAAGTGACACATTCCAACAAAAGTTTAACTAAAGTGACAAATTCCAACGCATGATGTAGAATGTAAAGAATCCACCTCGGCTGTGATCTTACCACATTCCTTACTCCAAAGAGGACAAGGAAAGTTTAAGCTTTTAGTCTATGTGTAAATCGAACTACGCTCTGCAAAACAGCTACTGTTTGCAGAGCTTGGTGGGCGTTTCTACCTACACTATGAATCCGGTCTGAAAGGAAACGACTTAGGAATCTCAACGTAAGGTTATCTGTGAATAATGGATTATGTAAGTTATATGTATATATATATATATATATAAACTGACCCATGTTCTTATCCAAAGTGTATTTGATGCTAAAAACACGGAACAATTTTTTTCCATTTCAAGTAAACAGCCCCTACCATCCTGTTCATATATATATTTGTAGACAACACAGAGTTGATAGTGGCGTAACTGATGACTAACTGCTTAAAGGTAAAATAATAATAATAAAATGAAAACTAACAGACACAACTTTTTTATCAAACGTTGTAATTTTGATTATTTATCAAAGTTTGAAGATTTGTATTTTTTATTACGAAACATCTTTACATTGCTGATAAATTTTAAGCGAATGGATAATATGCTAGAAGAACAAAAGGTGAGAAACACTTAACACTGTAATATTCAGTACTTAACACTGTAATATTCAGTACTTAACACTGTAATATTCAGTACTTAACACTGTAATATTCAGTACTTAACACTGTAATATTCAATCAGTAGTTTATTCATACCCCCATGTTTTATACGCTAAAAAAGCCATCTTTGATGTTAATGATATTACAAAATAGTATTTATTTCTACAGGTTTCTTTTTTGGCGATAAAATAAATCAGTACTAACAGTTAACCCAGCATAATTTGTTACTAAAAAAGATGTAATTTTAGAGTCATTGAAAGCAAGTAGCCATATATATGAGATCTGTGGTGAATGACAATGAATCAGTCTTTGCTCATCGAGTTACTGATTAAAAGGAAGGAATTTTCGCGCCAAAAGCCATTATTTAGAGAAATAACTTAGCAAAATCACTTTCAATATCAATTGGAAACAAGAAAGTCAGCTTTCTACAAATACTATTATATTGAAATTATTTTTAACAGATGGCATATTATTGTAAATTGACAATCACCAATTTATAAGCATAATGAAGGGCAAGTAAATAAACAATACCGTATAGATTAATGGACTTGGAACGACCGTTATCAAAGAAACTGTATGTGTTTCTATCACAATTAAAAGTTGGACTGAAGAGGACACTTGAAACTGTCGAAACTTGTTTCCTTATAAACTTCTAGTTCTGACAATAGTGGATGTAAACTTTATTGTATTTTATTATGAAGTGGTATATTTTGGGGGGAACATATTACATGTTTCTATAGAACATTAGCCTGTCTTCTTCACGTATATGAAGAGAAGAAAACAGACCAATTTTCTGTCAAAACGTATGGTATTTTCCTCATGTGAATATGACATATTTTATTTCATTTGAGTAGCCATGTGTAATTGAAAACCATAAATGTACGTCGTATTGAATATCAACAGCATTTTTTTCTTATATAAAAAATTAGGTTTATTAAAATGGTGAAACTTCTCATAAATATGTACTGCTTTGATGGTATTAATTTAATCTGTAATGTAATATTAAGTGATTAATTTTATAGTCTGAAATTATGTTTGATTAAAATTGATGACCCTCATTTTCATGAACGTGAAAGATTTTGGAATGAGAATTTTTTGAATGCATTTTTGTCCAGGCACAAATCAAAGCTTACAGTGAGTTGAAATATAACATGTTTATGAGCATGCTTAAAATCGTTTTTGTTTCGTTATTTTGTCACATCGTGTGTGATTACATGGATGATGTTTTCAACTGTACGTTTTTGTTACATTTTCTTACTTTAAACCAGTTTACCCTTTTTAAGCTTTATGTAAGAAAATGCAAGTAATCTTACTGATTTTTTTAAACTTAATTTTTCACAACGAGTTTGTTTTCGAAACAGGTAATAAACATTTGAACTCGTGTGACTATGTTTGAACTAAAGTAATAAAAAAAATTACATCCATGAACTTGTGAATTTTTCATTCTTGAAAGTAGTAATTATTTTGAAACAAAAATATTTAAAATTCTACCTCGTCTAAACTTGTGAAACACACTAATCTAGAAAATATTTCTGGTGACGAATGTACATAAAGGGGAAAAAAAAAGTTTTCGTTTTTTCACAAGCATAAATTAGAACTTTTAAGACAAGTCTTTCTTCCGAACTCTCAAAACATAATTCAAAATCCATTCGTGTTCATTTAGGGCTTTAAAAGCAGCAAATGTTACTACATAGGTCTTGCTTTACTTGATAAACTCCTGCAACGTCATCGTTTCAGCATCACTCTCGACAATTAGGGATATGATTACTCTGTTTTCATCATCAATGATAAACTCTTGTATTTAATTTTATCATCACTGGTCATGCTTCACATTTAAAACATCATGTCAAATGCTTTTATCTAATTCTAATGCTAATTATAATTATAATTCCTATCCTAATTATAGTTTTTCTGGCATTTAATGCAATGTTCTTTTTTTTTCATCATTGATCATTTTCTAATATAGAGCATTTCGTCAAAATCTTTGTGTTGACCTCATTTTGATATACATTTACCAAACAATACTGTGATTATACTTTTTAAAACAAAACTAGTATGTTAACTCCTCAGTCAGGATTGTTACCAGCATTTTTCTGTTTATTCGAAAATTATAAAACATTAAAATATGTAAAATATATGTTTAATCACGTTATTACTCGCTATATGGTGAATTACCTGTTATTTCTATGTAGTTTTCACAGACACATATATTAAGCAATGTAACTAACGTTGCGATATTTATGATCGTTTCGCCTATATTACACTAGCATAATATTTTCACACAAGAAAATTAACAAACTTAAGTGTTTAGAGTCACTAATTTTCAATCATAATTTTCATTAAATGAATTAAATCTGACCTAGTTTTTTGTCTGTTTGTTGTTAAGCACAAAGCTACAGAATAGACCATCTGTGTTCTGCCCATAGGAGGTATCGAAACAGATGTTTAGCGCTATTAGCCCTCATACTTGCCGCTGAGACATCGGAACTCAAAGCTGACCCGAAACGAACCTCACACTGTAAACTTAATAAGTAAAAAAGTAAAAACTGAGAAGTAAGTAAAGAAATTTCACTGAAAAGATTAAGAAAAGTTTGACATATTGGGAGAAAAAATAGTATTATATTTTCTTAAATTTATAAAGATCAAATTTCGAATTTCAAAAATCAGAAGGACTTAAAAACTATGGCAAAAAAAAGAAGAAAGTAAGGCCCAATACATTCATTATATAACTTTAATGCTAACGAATCCTCAAACTATTTTGTTTTATAATACTTGAAATCCATTCATGTTGTTTCTATTGTAAATTAACCAGATAAATTAGATCCGTCAATTGTAATACGACTTTAATTTTAGGATTTTAATCGGAAATGGCAAACATTTATGATACTTATTTGGTATTAGGAACATAATTTAAATGATAAATAAGCAGTTTAGAATTAGATACAGAAATTATTTGAAGATAACTGACATGTTAAATGTAATGAATCTGAAACTCGGACGACAACTTCAACTCAAAATCACCAATGAAAATGTTCAATACAAAAAAAAACCTTAGATTGAACCGAGCAATGCTTTTATTTCAGTCTCTTGCGATATAACTTAAAACGGATGTATATTCAATAGTATATAATACAGAAAATAAAAAGTATTACAATACACTTATCATTATTCTTTATATATGCAGTACAGTTAGTTGTCACAAAACATCACACTTTACATTCCAAATTGACGAAGAAACATGTCTTGTTTTCCAGTCCTCACAGATTGAAGCGATAATTACATCGTTCCAAAAGATCAGGTTACAGTAAATAATGACTTGGTTTATTAAAGCGAAGTTTATTTGATGCTACAAAACTCGCCGTTTCCTTGACGTTATGACAATCTTGAATCGTTTTCTTACAGCAGCAAAGCACCAACATATCCAATTAATGACGTAAAACAGTTTACAGGCAATTCTATCACAATAAATTGTCAGAATAACAACTAAACAGCACTTTCAGACCATTGTAGTTTCACTCTAAAATCATTTCAACTCACCCGATCTACCTACACTTACTATTAATTCGGTCCTTATAATCAACCCAATTTATAGATCATAAACGCATTCAGCATACAACTAAGAGCAACAAAAAGCACACTAGCTCCACCTGGCCACTGTAGAAAACTGTTGGCGGATCCAGTGTATTCTGTAAGTATAAATAAAAATAATTGATAAAAAAATGTCTCATATATCATTGTAAAAATAAAGAGTCAGCCATAATTATTCACGTTATCATAAACCATACATTTTTGCGAGCACTTGCATGATTATATACTTTAATACTGTGAACAACAAGAATAATTACATATTTCCAGTTCTAAAATATAAATAAATGATTTTTTTTCCATTTCTTTCTTTTGTATTTCATTCTCAGCAGAAACACTCGATTCACTATGAATAATAACTTTCTGTTTCTAATTTTATCCAATCATGCAATAGAAAGACAAACGTGTAACTGTTTTAAGTCATAGAGAGGCAATATAATATCATCTTTGTTTTATCCAACTATAGGCAATAGTCAGAGACTATTAAACGAGAATAATGTGAAAAAATATTGATATTAGAAAAACAGAATACCTACGTAACATAACCTGCAATGAGAAATGTGATTTTTGTTGAAAAGTTTAAAGCGTTATGCTTCCAAAAACATGTGCGTTTCAGGAATACAATGAAGATTATTTTTAAGCGATATTTGTTTCTTTACAAGCTTTTTATGTGTCGTTATAGGACTCGAAATATCGTTCAATAATTGTCTAGGAATCAAAGGTGAATATTTCTAGTAAAATGGCCATATAAATCAAATCTGAATACATAAAACATTGTATTTAGAATCACATTTTTGCATATTTAAAAAGGCTTCGAACCCCCACAATGAAATTACATAAACTCTTACTGAAGTGAATACATGGAAAAATTATTATTTAAAGCGTCATTCAAACTGTTTAAAGAGTGATGACTTAACTCCATTTTAAAGGAAATTTGTTCAGATTTGTAAACATAATTGTCAAGAACATGAACTCAATCTAATGTTTCCTTATGCTTCCCGTTTCTTATACAATCTTAAGAGTTTTAATGTAGAACTATAATCAAAGTCTATAACCAAATAACTGAAATAGAGCTAGTTTACCATAATGAAAATCAACATATATAACTCAGAAAAACACACACACACACTCATAAGTCGCATTACTCAATGAAACGTCATAAGCAAACCAGACCTTCAAAGCAAAGAACATGAAACGATTTAAATCTATTTGTAAGAACACTATAAAATGATAATAAGTTGTTTACTTAATAGTCTTTATTTTTTCTAGTTTTCCCTATTTAAAGAAGTAAACGCCTACATCCTGCTTGACATTTTGGATAATTCGATTATTATCCCCGGACTGTACCGATAAATTTTGTAACTTAAACTTTAGAAAATGGGACGTTTATAATTATGGATTGTATTTAAAAAACCCTCGAGAAACTTTTTAATAGCATCCGCGTGTTCAAGCCACTAAGATTAGTGAACCAATTATAAAAGAATGCATTGCCACTCCAAAATTGTTTCAATCTATTCCATATACAACATTTTTTTTATTCAACTTGAAATTGATGAAAACTCTGCACATGAAATTTACCCTCCTCCAAGATCTTTTTTTATTATTAAACTCCCAAGTTTATTACAAGATATTGTATCTTACAAAAGAGAATGATATATATTGTATCTTTATGTGATGACACATAATTCAGAAAACTTCATGTGGATACATGGGTATTTTCTAGGTATTGACAGGTGGTGTATTATTCGTGTTGTATTTCGAAGTAGAAAAGAAAAGCGATCAATTTTTCAGACAGCATAAAAGATTCTAGTGAAACCGTACTTGATAACTAGATTTTGCCGCCAACTGCTCCATCTTGGAACATATTGTACAAAGCTATAGAAAACTCAGTTACATACGTCTGTGTATAGATAAATGTGCGAATGTGTGTACGGGTGTGTCAAGGCAAAACTCAAATGATTCAGGTTTTGTTATATCCAGCAACAGAGGGCAACATACAAAGGTATCGAACTTGTTCTACCCTGAAGAGTTAGAGCAGATGTTGAAATTTATAAACATTTTTCTTTTCAACATCCATGACTTTGATAAAAAAAACAAAGCTATCGGCTATACATCTTATAAACCTGTTTATAGGCTAAAGGCAAAGAGAAGCCGACTTCAACAGCCTGTGAGAATGTAAAATATTACTTACACTGCTGAAACGAAACAGTAAGACTGCTGTAAGAAATAAAAAACCTCATACATAATAATGATATCAAACTTTCTCTAGTGTTATTAAAAATATAAATTCAATTGATTTTCTTTCCTGGTCAACGTAATAACAGATCTCTATCATACATATATATATATGCATAAATAATAGATACCCTTCTGGACTGGCCAGTCAGTGTTGAAATATTAATAAAGTTTGTTAACCCCCATTTATCACTTTACAACTAAAATACTCAACATATATAGTTATTCAAATACCCGAATCTGTTAGAAAAAACAAGTCATATTTGGTTTAGTTGCTAACGCATTAACTTAAGCAGTGACGCTGCTGTGTAGTTGTTTCGTTATTGTCTTACAATCTCGCAAGAAGGGTTTCCTAAAAGGTTGTTTGAAAGTAACTGACATAGGTTTCCAGATGATAAAATTACATTGAAATTTCAGTGATATTGTGTATGGTATTTAACAGCTTTTCAGTTGTTTTTATCTTCTGTCACTAGGGTGAGCCACTTTGACGAATTTATTATATATATATATTACTATGACACTATGATGTTTCCAAATGTTTTAGTGAAGAACATTTAAATAAGTAGAGACAAAATTGTTCTGTAAAAAACGCAGTTTGTTCTGCGTTTTTAAGCACATGTTGATTAGCATACTGGATTAAATGCTAAAAACCTTTTTTGGAAGATTAACAAACACTTGATTTTAATATAGAATTTTGTGACCTGTGGTTTGGAAATATGTGTTGACGGTTTTTGTAAATATGTATGAAACATGTACAACACGAGAAGAATAATTTCAAAAAGAGATTAGTGGCATTTCAACGTTCTTGTTCTTTTACAGTTTCACACAGTGATGTCTGTTTGTGGATTTGAACCCTTTAGTCTCGCCCATACAACGAAGAAAAATAAGCATCATAACTTAAACTTATTTTCCAACTTTGAGAACATTAACACTCCGTTTAAAAGAGGCTAAACCAACAATAAAAAAAAAGTGAGGTAATAAACTTTCTCCCTTTTCTTACGTTAGAGTCATTTTCCTAAACATCAAATCAATACTAAGACACTTAAGTGCAAGAGTGAAGCAATAAACTTTCTCCCTTTTCTTACATTAGAGCCATTTTTCTAAATATCAAATAAGTAATAGGACACTTAAATGCAAGAGCGAAGCAATAAACGTTCTACCTTTTCTTACGTTAGAGCCATTTTTCTAAACACCAAATCAATATTAGGATACTTAAGTGCAAGAGTGAAGCAATAAACTTTCTCCCTTTTCTTACGTAAGAGCCATTTTTTCTAAACATCAAATCAATATTAGGACACTTAAGTGCAAGAGTAAAGAAATAAACTTTCTCCCTTTTCTTATGTTAGAGCCATTTTTCTAAACACCAAATCAATATTAGGACACTTAAGTGCAAGTGTGAAGCAATAAACTTTCTCCCTTTTTTACGTTAGAGCCATTTTTTTAAACACCAAATCAGTATTAGGACACTTAAGTGCAAGATTGAAGCAATAAACTTTCTCCCTTTTCTTACGTTAGAGCCATTTTTCTAAACATTAAATCTGTGGAAGTAACGGTGTTTAATAGAAATGTATATCCACCAACAACTTGTCTTATCTATGTAAGCAAATTTGAACTGATCTATTACAACAGAGTCGCTAATTTAAGCAACCTTGCTAATAATTCCTCTTAGAGAATTATCAATGAAATTAATGATATGTGATAAGCTTTCTTCTTGAATGCTATTTCTCTGGTAACTCAGATAAGTTACTAAAATGTACATTGCAAACCTTAGTACCACGAGTTGAATGATTCAACTCTGATAAGCATGGAATTATAATTTTGATAATATAAAACATTTATTTTAGTTGTAGTAAGTTTTAATGAGTCCAATTTGAGGCTTAGTATTTCCTTTAAAAACAGAATCCCTGCGGTGCCTCCATCTGTTTTCACTTAGGATCGTGAGAATGAACTGGTTTTACATTTTTTAAGCTACAAGGTTTGGTTTTGGTTTGTTTTTTGAATTTCGCGCAAAGGCTACACGAGGTCTAGCCGTCTCTAATTTAACAGTGT
>NW_013667742.1:96758-99828 GCF_000517525.1 Limulus polyphemus
GTGGTGGGCAGAGCACAGATAGCCCTTTGTGTAGCTTTGTGCTTAATAATAAATAACAATCTTATAAAGACAGAATCACCAATGAAGAGGTACTTAGAATGATCAAAGCTAGAAGAATGTTACTTAATACATTACAACAACGAAAGTGTAGATATTTTTTGATGATTGTAAAAAATACGTAGTATCATAAAGTTTGGTAGGTCAAACTCAATGAAACCCGAGCTATTTTGAAGGAAGACCCATAGAAAATACTGGAGTTTCAAGGGATTTCTTTGAATTTTAATTTCAAGCTATATTTTTATATATATGTAGATGTTACCAAAAACTTGTCAAAAAATAGCTATAAGAATGACAATGCAGAAAATAGGCCATCTTTACTGCTATTGATATCTACATCTAAACCGCTGACAATTTGTTATGTGATATGTTAAACGACAACAATCCAGAAAATATGCAGTCTTTATTAAGTGTTATTGATTGATATCCACATGTAAAGTTCTGGTAAATCGTTATATAACATGTAAAACGATAACAATCCAGAAAATATGCAGTCTTTATTAAGTGTTATTGATTGATATCCACATGTAAAGTTCTGGTAAATCGTTATATAACATGTAAAACGATAACAATCCAGAAAATATGCAGTCTTTATTAAGTGTTATTGATATTTACATGTAAAGTTCTGGTAAATCGTTAGGCGGCATGTTAATTGAATAACACGTGAAATATATCAGAGTATTATTATTGTTGTTGTTAAATGTCAAGAATGTTATTCAATCATACAGATGGTAGTTTAGGGACCGATTTCTCTTCCGTGTTAAGGGATATGAAAATAGTCAAACTGTTCTTTCCGTGATTGCTATAACTTAGTATAGTGGCCATAAGGTACAAAAAAAACCATAAAAACATCATTCTTCTAGACCAATAATAATTCAAGTTGTCTAATATCCTGTCGTTTGACGATAATTGATTCTCATATTGCTCCCACATAACAGGAATAATAAATCTCCTATATATCCTGGTATATTGACGAAGATAACTCGCACAAAACCAACACAGAATGGCATCCATCCATCGTGATCCTGACGTATCGAAATCCTTAACATTTTGTAATACCTCAATTATAACTTCGTCAGTAACTCAGCAAAGTTTTCCAATATCTTCTCCTCATGATTTATACACAAGAAAGTCAGATTTTAATACATCTTGTGATGTTTTAAACCGTATATTCAATACAGTGACTGGAGCCGCAAGAATAATCCACTTTACTGGTCTGTAAAGCTATAATATTCAGTGGTCTGGCATTTTTCTTGTTCATATAAATAAAAGGAAAATTGCAAGTTTATCATACAGCATACATTTGTAAATGTATTTTATGGGAGACGCTAATTCATAAAATGTACGTACAACATAATTTTGTAAGGAAAAGTGAAATAAACATTTTGAATATGATGTCATTGATCCTAGAATTAGTTACGTTACTGTAAAAACGTAATGATATTGAACACAAAATATTTCAATTGTGATATCTAAACACAATTACTAGGATATCTTATAATGTTTTTAATATACTGTCCATTGACTGAGGGGATCTATATATTGCATCATATTGAATAATTTTATATTTTTGCCTATTACGAAATGCAATGTAACAACAGTAAACCGTTATCAGTAATTCTTGGGTTGGTACAATTTATCTATTCGAAGTTAGTTTTGTTTTACTTTGGCATATACTCTTGACGCAGTAATATTTTGTTAGGTTCATTTAATCCAATTTATATCACCCCTTACAAGGATCAAACTTATGTTTTATGATATTGTTCATACAAAAAAACAAATCACCATGCGAAGTTTACCTCCCGCCCAAGATGTTAAAGAAAACAAAGTAACAGAGGTAATTGTAAAAAAGCTATAATTGAAACGTGTTTTAAACGGATTACTGGGTAATTGTGAAGAAAGTTCAACACGTCTTATCTCACAAACGGCAGTACACAGGAAGATGAAATTGTCCAGAGGTGTTAAGGGTATCATGTGGACGTAAATAACCCAGTTGTCAGGGGCCACTATGACCTAATGTCTGATCCATTACATCAACTGTTCAATATGTTGTCCTCCAGCACCCAGAATGCATTGCACCAGTGTGGCAACGGACGTTACGGCAACAATACACATCTCACATCTTCCCTTGACTTGCACCCTTCCAACTGCACCCTTGATGTCTGGAATTTTGTGAATCTTCCTAAGGTACTGTTGGCCTGACATCTTTAAACTCTAAGCTAGTGATTCTAAAGTATTTCCATCATTGTGTAATTTTACTTTCCTATATCCGTGGATTGCGGGATCGAATCTTCATCAGAGAACATGCTAACTCTTTCAGACGTGAGGGCGTTATAATGTGACGCTCAGTCCCACTATTCGTTGGTAAAAGAGTAGTCCAAGATTTGGCGGTGGGTGGTATTTACTAGCTGCCTTTCCTCTAGTCTGTCACTGCTAAATTAGGGACGGTTAACGCAGGTAGTCCTAGTGTAGCTTTGCGCGAAATTAAAACAAATTTATTTTCCGCATTTACTATGATGGTTAGTAAAAATAGTGTAATCCAATAAGAACGTCAGCTGTAAAACCACAACTGCATTTTCACCATAGAGGTGTGTGTAATAACTGTTCGTAAAAGTTTCTAACAAGATAATAAAGTTGCACATGTTGACACTTTCAGGAAGAATGAAGTATGCTTCACCAGCCCATAATGTATTGACAGGCCATTGGTCATCGACTTCCAATCTTACCTAGAAATGCGACCTAAAATCAACGCGTCGGAATGAAAGGAGTATTCATGCTTTTCCATACAAATGCATTCCTGTACAGCGCCTGTGGATAGCTGTGCAATCAGACTATCAAAATGGGTTAGAAAACTATCATCCTCGTACACAAGATAAATTATAGAAAAAATCAAAAAGGAGATATGTGCCTTGAACATGGCAGCCTCACGATGGAGATTTTTCACATAGGTAGAGTTTGTTTTTGTTTGTTTTATGAATTTCGCGCAAAGCTACACGAGGGCTATCTGCGCTAG
>NW_013667742.1:100828-110910 GCF_000517525.1 Limulus polyphemus
TCGTCCCTAATTTAGCAGTGTAAGACTAGAGGGAAGGCAGCTAGTCATCACCACCCACCGCCAACTCTTGGGCTACTCTTTTACCAATGAATAGTGGGATTGACCGTCACATTATAACGCCCCCACAGTTGAAAGGGCGAGCATGTTTGGTGGGACGGGGATTCGAACCCGCGACCCTCAGATTGCGTAGTCGAGCGCCTTATCCACCTGGCCATGCCGGGCACATAGGTAGAGTATAAGATAACGCGGCAACATGGACTCTAATGACATGGTGCACTTAACTTTTGTATTACACTCACACTCATTAAACTATTTTAAGAATTTTTGATATAGTTAAACCAGTGTAAGCATGGTGTTCTCAGTTAAACTTGAGAGCGGGTATGAGGCACTCCCAAAATAGCTGTGAAACGAAACAAAGACATATATTTTTATTGTTTATATATATTTTTTAACTTGATTACTCTCTAATCGACAATTATTGATTGTTAATTCACATAAATCACAAATACCTAAGAGTCAGCTGAATTATAATTTCTTAAGTGGTTACGTTTGTTTTGAATTTCTCGCAAAGCTACACGAGGGCTATCTGCGCTAGCCGTCCCTAATTTAGCAGTGTAAGACTAGAAGGAAGGCAACTAGTCATCACCACCCATCGCCAACTCTTGGGCTACTCTTTTACCAACGAATTGTGAGACTGACCGTCACATTATAACGCCCCCACGGCTGAAAGGGCGAGCATGTTTAGTGGGACGGGGATTCGAACCCGCGACCCTCAGATTGCTAGTCGAGAGCCGAAGTTTTTACGTATAACAGTCTACCTAAATAATGATAGACAAAATTCTAGATAAGATACATTTCTTCATAAAACTGAATTAATCCAACAGTTAGCCAATACTTACCCATTTAAACATATTATAGATTATTTGTTAGTAACCCACTTTTATAAGTTTTTCGCTGAATAATGTTATTGAATACTGTTAAAGGTATTTGAATAATTTTGTATGCGTTTGGCAAATTTGTTTTTGAAATTAGATATGAACTTAAATTTTATATCTTGTACTAAACAAGTGATCTACTTATTAAATATAATACTTAAACGTACTAAAAGCCTACGTTATCTCTAAAAATAGGGAACACAAAATTTAAGTTCATTTAAGTAAAAATTAACATAGTCTGAAAAGTTTCAAGTACCAAAATTCAAAGAATACCATACTTGATTTGATTATATACTGAACACATCACCTTTTCAATACCTCGTCGAATGATTATAGGTTTCTTAACACTCATTCTTCGTACGTTACTTGTTTGTAATTAAGCACAAAGATACGCAATGCTCACCACGTGTATCGAAACCCGGTTTCCTGCGTTATAAGTCCGCAGACATACCGCTGCGCTACTGAGGGGCCTTACATTACTTAATCTTGTCGTTATATTATTTTCAGAATAATTGGCTCAAAAATTTAGCTAAAACATAGACTAGTGAAATGTTACAGTTTGATAAATAATTAACTCTCATGTGATCATTTCGTTAAGGCATTTTTTCATAATAAAAATAAAAATTGAATGAATGTGAAAAAAAAAGAAATCGGGTGAAATAAAATGTTGTGAACGTTGTTAACATTAACTTGATATTTTTCAATATAAATATTCTTACATTATGTTTTCATTATTTATACTTGTGATTCCATTTGAAAAGTAATTTTTGAAAATTCTAGCAATCTGAGCAATAGCTAAAAAGTCAGATATATTTTAACAATTACTTTAAAATAATCCATTTTATGAATTAAAATTTCATTAACTAAGTTAAGTACTTTTACTTTTGTTTACATAATCAAATGGGTCGGCATGGCCAGGTGGTTAGGGCGCTCGGCTCGCAATCTGAGGGTCGCAGATTCGAATCCCCGTCCCACCAAACATGCTCGCCCTTTCAGCCGTGGGGGCTTTATAATGTAACGGTCAATCCCACTATTCGTTGGTAAAAGAGTAGCCCAAGAGATGGCGGTGGGTGGTGATGACTAGCTGCTTTCCCTCTAGTCTTACACTGCTAAATTATGGACGGCTAGCGCATATAGCCCTCGTGTAGCTTTGCGCGAAATTCAAACCAAAAACATAATCAAATTAATTACAAAATATCATTTGAAATATAACTTAGTCAGTATATTTCACGTTATCTAATATTCCTATGTCCTATCCAAGATTTATCTATTTTTATGGCCTATGTTTGCGTTCATATTTATATTTCTTCATTAATATCATTTGTAGAAGCTCACCTGTATCTTCAGTATTCTGGCACACATCTGTTATATATCTCGTACACACTTCCCTATCACTATTTTATACATCCTTTTAATGTTTCGAAATAATATTCAGTTAATACATTAATATACTTCTATGCTGTTTAATTATTCATATTATAATTATTTCTGATTCAATTCTTTATCATTGCTACAATAATAAACGATCAACAGTATTTTTATTATAAACCACGGTTCAAATTAAGACATTATTAAGTTTAGCATTTATATGGTTAATACAATTCTTTGTTATAGTTTTACTGCTAATTTCTTATTTTATAAACACAATCGTCACTTTGCAGACAAGAGCATTGCTCCTCGATTGACTTAGGACGTGGTTAGGGAGCCTATTACTGTTCTAAAAGCACTGCTGTGCGAAGTTCTGTCCCTCATGGAATAATTGAAGGTTTCTTTCTTTGAACAAAACAGTGTCTTCTTGCTCTACATCGTTTAACAACCTCGGTATATGAATAAAAAATAGAAATAAACCTTAAGTTGACAAATGTGATAATAATGGGTGATTTTAATATCGACAGAAGTATTGTCATAAAACTGGACGATATGGGTATACTAGATATATAACAAAAGATTACTCAAACCAATAATAGCCATTGCTACGAAGCTGGACATATATCCTGATGCCGTTAATACGACAACAAATTAAAATTTCAAGTTCGCTTTAATTGCATTTGAAAATTAATGTTTGTTTTTTTTCTCATGATGAAAACGGACAAAGAAACAGGAATCAACGCGATCCTGTTTGATTGCATACTTATAAACTCTTTTAATACTCCTTCAATGGACTTTTCTGCCTTTTATCTGCTTAAATGAGGCCTTGAAAGCGGAAATTTATGTAAATGGAAAGTGTGTGAAAATGTATCAGTGTGTGGAGTAAGAATGACCTTGTCATTCTTTGCAGAATCTTGTCGCAATAAACCTTTGCTGTGTAGAGCAACAGTGCATAATCATGACCGTTAATTTGAGCAACCAATAATAGAGGAAGTGGTTTCAAGTACAACAAGGGACCTGAAACATCGTTCCTATAAAGTACGATTAACCCTCAGTATTTCTATTAAGAAGTTTTATTTAGTTTTCAAATGAATTTTGTCCTATGAAAAAATATTCCTTTGTGGGTTCTGCAGGCTCCTAAGAAACATGTTTCCAAATAGACTCTTCTTAACGACAAACTTTTGTCTATGGTTCTATCAAAGTTCCTATCCTGCATTTCGCTTTCATTATAATCTGCATATAAATTAGGTGACTAAGCATGCAATTTTACTCTCGCGCGTTCTTTCTGCGTGCAATTAGTTTCATTAGTTTATCAACTGGATCTTTCACTTAAATATCCATCTTGAAGCTTAAAGAAAGAATTCAAATAAATCTTTCTATTCAAAGTACGTGTTGGAAAAGTTTGGCAGTGTTATGTATTTTAATAATGCAGAATATCAAATTGCGAACTTTGAATTAGATAATGTATTGGGAATATTCGTAATTCTGGATTTTAATGGCTACTCATTTGCGATAAGCTATTCCCAGATGTAGCTGATGTTTGCTCATATTCTTCTTACTTCATGACCGACATCATCACTAAACGACATAAAACAACGTAGACCAAGCATAAGTCTTTCTTGCCTTTTTACTCATGTGCCCATCCTTGAAGATATGGGGAAACTGTATATCTCTTCTTCTACTATTATTTTATCTTTTAATTAGTAAGGAATCTTTAATGAAGTTTTCTGTGGTTCTGTAAACGTTTCTAAGGACTATCTTTATGAAGTTTTCTGTGGTTCTGTAAACGTTTCTAAGGCCTATCTTTATGAAGTTTTCTGTGGTTCTGTAAACGTTTCTAAGGCCTATCTTTATGAAGTTTTCTATGGTTCTGTAAACGTTTCTAAGGCCTATCTTTATGAAGTTTTCTGTGGTTCTGTAAACGTTTCTAAGACCTATCTTTATGAAGTTTTCTGTGGTTCTGTAAACGTTTCTAAGGCCTATCTTTATGAAGTTTTCTGTGGTTCTGTAAACGTTTCTAAGGCCTATCTTTATGAAATTTTTAACCATTAATCTAACGACATTTCCCTTCTTTATTTTCAATTACGGTACCTGATTTACCAGTAGATCTAGAAAAATGAAGCACTTCAAATTACAAATAGTAGCAAATTTGAATTTCTTCCCCCAAGACGTTATGAGAATCAGAGTTTGCGGGTTATTTTGTTGCCACGAAAAGGTTATTTGAACAGGTTATTTCAAAACTTTCCTTTTCTTATAAATAGAATTAATTTCTACAGGATTTAAGAGCATTTTACAAGGCAATTGTTAAAAATTCTAAAATCACTGAACTTTTCTGTTTTATTAAAGAAAAATATACAGAATCAGGGTACAATCACGCATAAGGCAAATGTTGCAAAAAATTCCTTATTAATATTTTAACAACTTTAATTTGTGCTTTCTTTTGCTCTTATTTTTTTCCTTTCAAAAATAAATGGGAATTACTGTATTTGCCTACAGAAAGCATATATTATTCACTCCCATTTCAACAAACTATATTTGTGACAGATAAAGCTTTGTCGTATACATTACAAGTTTTTCGTAACAGGGAGTTTAGTATTAGTATTTTTTTACTACCCTAGGCCTATTTAATGATTTGTGGCTGTAGCAGGCTAGTATTTCTTCAGGTCAGAGAACAGATTCCTAATTTAACATCGTTAGGTCGTTCGCTGAAAGGGCAGTCGAGTGAAAACAACGATTGACGGAAAATTAATAAAAAATATTTTTTGCCTGTTTACCCCAGTGCCTCTTCTTCACGCCAATCCCCCGAAGGGGTGAGAAAAAAAATGAATATCTTTGCCACTTCTATTAATTTATTTTATAATTAATAGTGGACTCATAGTGAATTTTGTATGGTTTTGATAATTTTGTAGTGGTAATATGAGTTTAATTTAATAAGTTTAAGTCAGAAGTCAGATTCACGATAAAGGTTAATGTTGTCAGATTTACGATAAAGGTTAGTATCTTCAGATTTACGATGAAGGTTAGTATCTTCAGTCATCTGTCCAAGAATAGAGAAAGATGCATATATTCTTTCAGTTTCTAATACTTTGAATGAATATTTCATGACTCATTTCATGAGTTATTTCTCTATAAAATCTGTTAACAGTTATTGATTAACCATCAAGAAAAGCACCTCAGATAAGTGATTGTTTAAACGACTATATGTAAGAATCCTCAATCAAGTCGAGTAACAGATATTGAATACAAGTAGAATCTAGTACTCACAAAAACAATGTTTTAGCATCACTCCAGTTGAAAGCTAAAAGATAAATATAAATTACTATATTTTCAATACAAATGCATTGTGTGTTTTGAACGAATGAAACTAAACTATTGATAAACGGAAATGGCGTAACTGTTATATAAATCCCATATTGGATTTGAGATTCTAAAAAAAGACATATTTTCATGTGCTATTTATGTTAATCGCTAAGTCTTTGAATTATGAGTCCGATCCCTGCGATAGCACTGATAGCCCATTATGTAGCTTTGCACGTATAAAAGTCCCTCTCTCCAAAAAACAACAAGTCTTTCAAAATTTTCTAGACTGAGTGTAGATCGAAGTCTATGTAAAGATAGAAGATAGCCTACAACGTATGACCCAAAAAGTGAACAAGTCATTACTTTTTGTACATTTGTAATTATGGACTACCAGCCTAAGAAATTTATGTATTGTTCAGATTTGTCATTTCCGCTGTTAATTTCATTTATCTATCTACTTGATATATTTTACGTTACACATTTATAATGCTAATATGCTAATTAGTAACAAATTGCCCCCCAGTGGCACAGCGGTATGTCTGCGGACTTACAACGCTAGAATCCGGGTTTCGATACCCGTGGTGGGCAGAGCACAGATAGCCCATTGTGTAGCTTTGTGCTTAATTACAAACAAACAAACAAAGTAACAAATCAATAAACGATTTACCAAGAAAATGTATCAAATAGCCTATCACCCCTTCATACATATTTAAAAGTTTGATTTTTTATTACATTAAATTTTGTTTGTATTTCTATTAACGTGGGTGACTGCATGCTTTTAAACAAATAATTCAGTACATTAAATTCCACTCTGTGAATACTTTCTGTTCTCAGCTGATATTTGCTCATTAATGACATTAGCTCATTACGCTGAAATCTTCTATAAGTAATTTAAAACTGACTATCCAAGATCTGCCATCATATTTTCTTAAATTTTATTACATCTTTTATTAACCATTCTCACAGCAGTTTGCATTTCTAATGACGACAGCAATTGACTTTTATCACGTACATATTTGTATGGAACTTATTTGTAAAATTCCACACAGATAAATTTAAAGAAGGATAAGAAATGTATTACAGAATACACTGATTTATATTTCTTTGTTTTGAATTTCGCACAAAACTACAATAAGTTTATATGCGCTAGCCGTACCTAATTTAGGAGTAAAATACTAGAAGGAAGACAGGTAGTCATCACCACCCACTGCCAACTCTTGGGCTACTCTTTTACCAACGAATATTGGGATTAATCGTCACATTATAACGTCCCTATGGCTAAAAGGGTGAGCATGTTTGGTGGGACGGGGATTCGAAGCAACGACCTTCAGATTGTGAGTCACGCGCCCTAACCACGTGGCCACGACAGAAGTGAGAAAAGAGAACTTGCATGTAAAAATAGGTTCTATGAGATCACAATAGTTATTGAAGTTAGTCTAAACAGTTTCTACACATTGGTATAGGACAAGGTAAGACGTTGAGATATAACTGTTTAGAACAAAATACAAAATACTAAAGGCAGCTTTCTTACAATTGGTAAAACAATTTACGATATTTAATTGTATTTGATGTATCTAGAATTAATAAAATGTATATCTCCGTCTATAATAGAATTAATAGAAAATAAAAAAATAGTTAGAAAACACATGACATGACTGTTTTTAATCATCTTTTATCCAAGTACAAAGGAGAGAGTTAGGCTAGAAAAGTGTTTTTGTATTCACATCTTAAAACGTATTATAAAGAACTTCCTTTTGTCACCTTACGAAGTATAGTCTATTATTTTGAAACCAAAATCCTCATATTTTAACCTATTAAAATTTTCAACGTCTATAGCCTGTTACTGTTAAAAAAAATGTTTTTTAATCGTTTGTGGGCATATGTATTTATAGACATTTTTTCAATATATAGTTCTAATACATAAGAACAAACCTTGAAATAAAATAACATTTATGCACATGTTCGTTAGCGTACATATTTCATTAGAATTTGCTAATTCTGCTTGTTTTTATTTATTTTTAGTGGCCCAAGTGAATCAATGGTTATAACGCTAAAAATCGAGTTTCGTTACTAGCAGTGAGTAGAATGCAGATAGCTCATTGTGTAGCTTTGTGCTTAACAAGAAGCAAATATTTCTTTTAATGGAGTGGAGTTAGATATTATAATAGTTTAGTTACTTGCTTGTTTGCTTTCAAGTGATACTTTGAAAACAGTGTTAGTTAGTAAAAGTGAAGACTGACAAAATGCAGGAAAGATTGTGTACAACTTCATCCGAGCTATTTTAACAATTTTCCACTCTCACTTTTCTTATTTCTTTCTCCTTTATTTTCCAGTTGACAGATATATCAAAGATAATTAGATGACATAGGTTTAGCTAAACGAAACTAAACTCGTGACAGCTAAACTGGGAATGAGCGTTTTAATAACCTTATGTTCAAGAGAAGAACCCATTCATTATTTTTTATAAGTGTAATAAGGCGATGATCTAATCAAATAAACTTTATACTAAATTACGCTTTAACTTTCTATGCTTATAAATATTTTAAACAGTGAATTTAACATCAAAATTTCTTGAATTGAATTATGTCACTTCATTGAATTAAGATTCGTTAGTAATTTCACGGCAGGAGGTAGTTGAGAAAAACAGTAAACTGGAGAAGAAGTTTACTTTAAACAACATTTCCTGTTGTAGTCTTATGTAGCCTTCGTTACCTTATAACAGTGACGTATTTTTAGATTTAAGTCATACCAGCTGAAATGGATTGTTAGTCTATTAATCGTTTCTTTTTGTTTACATTTTAGTGAAACTTGCTAATATATTTTGTAATTCTCTTACAACGGAATGTTCAGATCTATTAGCAACCCTAACACATCTTATTGTTTTGTTTTCTTAATAAACCTACGAGACACAGGTGTGTTGTTCTACTTCCTAGTAACTCATTCTCTCCAAATATTTTGCTCTTTCAGTAATATTTTCACAACCAGTTGTTTTAATCACGTACTAACCCTAATTCTATATTATATTTAATATAAAATCTTAGTAGAAACTAATATTCAAACTATATTTCTAAAATTAAATCAAAATGGGCATTTCTAGCTGAACAAAATTTCATTACCCTAAAGTTTTAAACATTTTGCTAAAACTTTTGGTTTTGTACCGAACACCATAAAAGAGATCAGTACTAAGTATTTTTAATATTTTAACAGAGAAACTAAAGTTGTTGTTTTTGATACTAATGAGCTATAATAAGAAAATAATTTTAATCGAATGATATGCAACGTTACAGTAAGATTAAGAATTGCAATTCTTATGATAACTGTGACGTTGCATGTCATTCCATTAAAATTATTTTCTTATTACTAAGACACCTAGCTTGTGCAATTCTTAATCTTACTGTAACGTTGCATGTCATTCGATTAAAATTATTTTCTTATTACTAAGACACCTAGCTTGTGTTTAGTTAATAAAATTCAACAATCCTATAGAACATCAATGTTTCTCTAAATAAGTTTTACAGCCACGAAAATAGATTATGTTGTTGTTATCAACTGCCACCAAAGGTTTTACAGTAACAAAATCTTTTTATTGAACTAAAATGTGAAACGGAGCATGCATGATAATGCAGTTGTAGCACTAAAAGAAATCGTAAGTGAAGACAAGCTTAGAAATTTATGTCTTCTCAGACACCTAGCAATTCTTAATCTTACTGTAACGTTGCATGCCATTCGATTAAAATTATTTTCTTATTACTAAGACACCTAGCTTGTGCAATTCTTAATCTTACTGTAACGTTGCATTTCATTCGATTAAAATTATTTTCTTATTACTAAGACACCTAGCTTGTATTCATGAGGGTTTAGTTAATAACATTCATGAGGGGTTTATTAACTAACCCTCAATATAAAGGCATTTATATTTCAGATTACTGTAAAAGACTGTTGTACCCTCTCATGATAGAAAAACAAAATAATTAAATTTTTGTTAGAATTGCTTTTTTTTCCCAGTGGCACAGCGGTATGTCTGCGGACTTACAACGCTAGAAAGCGGGTTTCGATACCCGTGGTGAACAGAGCACAGGTAGCCCATTGTGTAGCTTTCTGCTTAACTACAAACAAACAAAACATAAATGTTTCTAGTTTTAATAGTTACATAAACTAAAATTAATCTTTACACGACAAATAAATACTGAGATACATTGCATGATTATCCTTTGGCAGCGGTCGTGTGTGTCATTAATAATAATAATATTATAATTTTTTTCTACGCAATCTGAATGTAAAAAAATTTCTTTCTTTTATAAAATTTTTTTTCTAAAAATACACACATTTTTCAAGATTTATCAGTAATCTAGAATGGTTTAAATGCAGATTAATCTAATAAAAAATAATTAACTTTAGGCTTTGTCTCTAGAGCAACCGTTTGTTTGTTTGTTTTTGAATTTCGCGCAAAGCTACACGAGGGCTATCTGCGCTAGCCGT
>NW_013667742.1:111444-116099 GCF_000517525.1 Limulus polyphemus
CATTGTAATATTTTATAATGTACATTTTACACTTTAAAAAATATTACTGGCTTATCCTTTTGTATTAAAAAAAGTTTAACTAAAAAATGAATCTCTGATTGAAAATAATTATTCTTCTGTGCGTGTATGAACAAAAATATATAAAACTTATCATGCTAATGTATGTAAGATATTAATTCTACAATTTTTTCTAGTTCCTCAAGGATGAATACTAAAATATATTATCAATAGTAAAGTTTTATTTTCACATACTTTACGACAAAGTTTCTTCAAACCAAGAGTTAAAGACACGCTTTAATTTCTCGCGTTATAAAATACATTAATATTAACTGTTAAGTATTTCGTATTTATTACAGCTTCTCCTGATGTTAGCTAATATATTTGACTGAGTAGCCTTTGTTCATTTTACACAGCTATATTTGGCCTAACAAGCTCAAATAAATGTTTCAACGTGCATACTTTTCAAACGAGGATTTTAAATGTCAAACTTCACATAGAACGAAACCATTTCGAAAGAAATATGAGAAGTAAAAAACAGCTACGAATTCAATGCCATATGTAAGACAGTTCACAACAACAAAACATGTAAAAAGGCACTTACAAATCATATATATAAATCTTTCCAACATAAAGAATCGACTTGTGAACTGTGAAATTAGAGTTCAGCGACAGTTCACAACAACAAAACATGTAAAAAGGCACTTACAAATCATATATATAAATCTTTCCAACATAAAGAATCGACTTGTGAACTGTGAAATTAGAGTTCAGCGACAGTTCACAACAACAAAACATGTAAAAAGGCACTTACAAATCATATATATAAATCTTTCCAACATAAAGAATTGACTCGTGAACTGTGAAATTAGAGTTCAGCGGTTAAGCTATCATCGAAATTCAAAACGTTGTTTTTTTATGTATAAGTTTATTCAATGACTTCATTAGGAATAAATAAGTAAATAAACAAATCATGGTAACATATAATTATTTAAATTTAAAAAAACTAATTTCATCCTTCACTTGTTTTTCAGGTTTATAACTAAACTGGATATATATATTTTTCGTATGATTAAAAGATTTGGAGTTTGGGTTTTTACTAATTTACAATATTTTCGTAATGGTTCAATGTGTAATAAAGATATTATCAACACAATTATAATTTTACTATATACAGTTGTAAAGACTTCAAAAGAGTAATGTGAGATCCGCTTGATAATTGTTATTTAATATTCCTTGAGAGTATATACTCCATCAGGAATTCGGCTACAAACTGTGGAATTTCTCTCAATAGACGTTACAGCCGTAATGTCGTGAATGCGACGACCAAACTTAAACAGCAAAAATGTATAAAACATGAGGATTCTGTGGCTTCATTTTCTCAATATCTTATAGAAAAACGTATTTCGAAAGTCTCTGGTAAATACCTTTACGTTATATCAGGAACAGCCGGTATATGAAAGTCGTGAGAAGTACTTAGAGAGAGACCATCAGAGTTGCAGCTTGACCCAAAAATAGCAAAACATAATACAGCTTGCGAATATTTACGAGTCAATGAATCTTTGCAACAAACGTGTCATGAACGAAAGTTTGTTGCAGCATTGCGTGTGTGTGTGTGTGTCAGAATTCTTAAGGAAAGAGGACTAATATAACCATATGTGTCAGTTATATACCATTACTGGCAATAGATATATCTTCTACTCTGTCAGTAGTATTGAATGCCTCTTACTGGCAATAGATATATCTTCTACTCTGTCAGTAGTATTGAATGCCTCATCGCAAAAAAAAATCGCTTTATCCTTGATATTCTAATCCTGCGAACACTGCTAACTGATAACTCTGTATTCGTTATTCACGTTCTTGAATATGAAGATTCCAGTTTTGCCAAGAGTGCTAATAGAGGCACTAATAACTAGAGATTATACTCTTTCTTGGAGACAGTAATGTTGTTGAGATTCTTTCTTGGAGACAGTAGTGTTGTTGAGATTCTTTCTTGGAGGCAGTAATGTTGTTGAGATTTTTCTTGGAGACAGTAGTGTTATTGAGATTCTTTTTTGGAGACAGTAGTGTTGTTGAGATTCTTTCTTGGAGACAGTAGTGTTGTTGAGATTTTTCTTTTAGACAGTAGTGTTGTTGAGATTCTTTCTTGGAGACAGTAGTGTTGTTGAGATTCTTTCTTGGAGACAGTAATGTTGTTGGGATTCTTTCTTGAAGACAGTAGTGTTATTGAGATTCTTTCTTGGAGACAGTAGTGTTATTGAGATTCTTCCTTGGAGACAGTAGTGTTATTGAGATTCTTCCTTGGAGACAGTAGTGTTATTGAGATTCTTCCTTGGAGACAGTAGTGTTATTGAGATTCTTCCTTGGAGACAGTAGTGTTATTGAGATTCTTTTTTGGAGACAGTAGTGTTATTGAGATTCTCTCATATTCATGAGTTTGACCTTTTTTAACAAAATGTTTGTAGTTCCTTCAGTAGAAGTTGGCATAGTAAAAATGATAATTTTTGATTTATTAGTGAGTGCTGTACATTTTATTTTTATTAAGGAAAGAGAAAACATTAAGGATTCATTGTTTCATACCACACGTTGTTTCTTAGTCATGATACATTTAGACACAATTATCCATCGTTCCTCCAAGTTACAATGTTGTTTCAACATCAGAACTTCTATAATTGAAATGGATCAGTCGAGTGAGTTTTTTATAGTTTCTTTAACATGGGGATATTGGAAAAATAACTTGTTTCTATAGGATAAGATCTTTATCCAGTTGTTTTATTATTGGTTTTTCATATATATACATGCTCTTCTCCAAAGATTAATATGGTTTGAAGGTATGAATTCTTTAACTGACAAAATCGATAATTCTAAAAGCAAAGTCAGCAAACATTTTATCGAAAAAGATTATACATTTGCAATCAATCTTCCAAACCTAGAAACTGTTAATATGGTATGGAATTTACCAGTAAGATATTAGAACTTAACTCTTTCGTGAAAATATATACATATATTAAAGGCAGTGACGGCGAACATAGCATTAAACCAAAGAACGCTACAGATTCTTAAGTCCTATTTAAAGAGAAGAGCACTTCTGCATGCTTCATATCTACTGCTTTTAGCAGTTCAAACATTGATCTCTCTCCAGAGAAAATAGCAGTGAAACTCAATAGCAGTAACACATCGGGCTTAGAGTAAGAAGCCCTTATACACCTAGTGGTCATACTGATCACGGAGCTAGACGCTCCGAGTCAGATCGAACTTATTATTTTTATTCAGATAAATAAAACAGAGAGAAACTTCTTAAACAATAGCAGCCCGACCAAAGTCATTCGTGGGCATTATTGTAATACTAAACAGCACGTGATTTATGGTATCATATACTCATTCCAAAATATTTAATTATATCTTAGAATGCGCTGTTAATGCACAAAAAATGCGAATTTCGTTACTTACTTAACATGTTTTGTAATTGTGCTGTAGTGTTATGAAACTGAGAAAATGGAAACGCAGAAATACATTCTTCATTCTAAAACTGTAATACAATATAGAATATAAAGTACAATATTTGTGAATTACTTAGGCAGTTCTTTAAGGATATGTAACGTAATACCAATGGTGAAAAATATATTTTTTTATTTTGAGTATTTGCCCCCCCCCAAAAAAAACATCCAGAATCTTAAAAGAAGCATACATTATTCTAATTACCAAAAACAAGTTCGATAGTTTGTAATCACAGGTGTATGACCAAATTAAGTGTATCATTATTCGTAAATATAAAGAGGTCGTAGTGTCACTTACACTGAAATAAATATTCTACGTTTGTTTCTTTTGTTGGATTTCATGCAAGACCGTATCTAATTTTGAAGTGACAGACTAGAAAGAAGGCAATCAGTCAACATTACCAATCAGTCAACACTACCCAAAGTCAACTCTTGTAAGACCAAGTAGTAGGATTTGAACATCAATCTTATAACGCACCAAGTGCTCCATAGCGCAGAACATGATTTGTTTTTGTTTGGGAAAAGGGGGGACAGAGCGCAAACCATGAACTTCAGTTCCACCGTCCGGCACCCTAACCACTAGGACACGCTCGGCTCATTTCGATCACAGCACGCATGTATTTTTGTTCAATTTCTTATCATGTTAGAGCTTAAGAATTATAAAATGTACAAAATTTTTCAACCGAAGTAAATAGAAAAAGTATGTTTATATTATATATTAGAGCCACTTATATGGTAGACTGCTTCTCAAGAAACAAAATATCTTTCTGTATCAACTAAATATTAGTGATGACGAAAACAAATATGTTAGATCTTCAGAGCTGTACTTTAAGAATAACCTATCAAACTACTTTACCAGTGTCAATGCAGGCGGCTCAAATGATGTTCCACAATTCAAAGGTTAATTGACTATATGTGAGTTAGATTGTTGTTTTTTTATTTCATTCAAAGGTACACGAGGGCTATTTGCGCTAGCCGTCCCTAATTTAGCAGCAATATCTAATCACCACCAAATCTTGGGTTACTCTTTTACCAACGAATAGTGGGATTGAACGTCACTTTATAACGTCCCTACAGCTGATAGGGCGAGCATGTTTAGTGGAACGGAGATTCGAACCCGCGACCCTCAGATTGCGAGTCAAGCACCCTAACTATCTGGGC
>NW_013667742.1:116996-123695 GCF_000517525.1 Limulus polyphemus
CCGTCCCTATTTTTGATGTGATAGACTACAAGGAATACAGTTAGTCAACAACACCCGCTGTCGACTTTTGGTCTACTCATGACAGCCCGAATAGTGAGATTTGATCGTTACTCCTATAACGCACAAACTGCCGAAAAGTTTGTTGTTGTTTTTTTCCTGGAGCGGTTACGAGGTGCGAACGAAGGAATCCCAATCCTAAAATTTTTAAATCCCAATTAATTTTCATTTCAATAAACTAGATAGTCCTTATTGAGTATTTGGTGAAAAGAAAACTAACTGTATAGATCAGAATTAAAATATCATACTTTATGGAAATAATCCGGTAGAAAAAGACTGATCAGAAATAGTGAATATTATAAGTCAACATGGCAGAAAAATGCCCTTACCAGATTGCACTACATTGAATTATTACATTAAAGGTACATTAGTTACCAATCTGTATAATTAGTTTGTTAGTTTCAGTAGGGTATAACTAAATATAATTAGCTAGTAGTTAAACCAAATGTACAGACTATAACAGATTAATAATATGTTATAAAAGTTGAAGCAAATTCGCTGAGTCTGTTTGTTGTTTTTTTTTTAATTTCGCGCAAAGAAGAATCGGATATTCTAATTAACAAATGTTTAATTGAAGCAGGGAAAGTCCACATATTATGATTTATAGAATTAATTGTTTGTTTGTTTTTGAATTTCGCGCAAAGCTACACGAGAGCTATCTGCGCTAGCCGTCCCTAATTTAGCAGTGTAAGACTAGAGGGAAGGCAGTTAGTCATCACCACCCACCGCCAACACTTGGGCTACTCTTTTACCAACGAATAGTGGGATTAATCGTCACATTATAACGTCCCTATGGCTAAAAGGGTGAGCATGTTTGGTGGGACGGGGATTCGAACCCGCGACCCACAGATTGCGAGTCAAACGCCCTAACCACCTGGCCATGCCGGGCCTTTCGCTGAGTCAAGAATAAATTTCGGGATTGTAATTTTAGAAAAAAACAGTGATTGATAAAATTACTTTACCAGGAAATAATTTAATGATTACAGTGTTCTTCAAATATCAAATTACATCGTTTCAGTTAGCATACCACATTCATCGATTTTATACCACAATTGGTGGTACCATTGTTGCCTTCTATTTTTTTTTAAATCAGAAATCTCTTGACAAGATCCCCACCTCTATGTGGTATATTATATTTACACAGACTTTTCAAAAACATTAGTCTAGTTTTTAACTTTATTAAATATAAAATCACTGACTTTTTTTGCTGCTGAAATGTACTATTTCCTAACTGGGGAAGGAAAGGGGAATTTCGATTGGACAAGTAGCGCCATCTGGCAACGAACAATTAAGACCCACTAAGGGTTCGGTCATTTTAATGGTGGGTATAAAATTGGGAAAAAAAGAGTAGGAATAAGAAATAGCACGTTTTTAGTAAAACACACGAGACAATTCTATGCTGGTATGTCTGCTCATACATTTTCTATATCACCTCACGTCTGTGCAATATAATATTTTCAACGCTCAAGATTTTATTATCAATTCCTCTGGAGTTCTGACACTTTACTTTTGGTTTTTAAAGTAATACGTTTTCTATACCCTGAAATACATCACCGTGCTATCTAGGGCAATGTGTAGAATGTAAAACATTCGATAACATTGAAATTTTAACCCCCCCTCAGTCTGCTAAGGATTTTATTTGATGAATATAGTTGAAATAAAGTCGAACCTTTCAGCTTATGTATGTACGTAGCAAATATGACTTTAAAATATATTTTTGAAAAACTAGCAAGGGCACTACGTTAAAAGTTTAACATAGTACCACTTAAAAGTAACATGAGCAAATCATAAATAAAACTTTGAAAACTTAAGAATACAGAAATGGTTGTAAGAGGTGAAAATGTGGCTAAGGTTTCGTTCGAACGACATTCATTAGGTGCTGAAACATTCATCACTACTTGTCTCTAACACAGTTTTTTAAGCTCTTTTGAATATTCAGTACAACAGAGCTGTCTCGAAGCCACTATATTCTCTCAAAGTAAAATAAACCAGTCTGGGGTACGTGAATAACACCGCAAAACATAATATAACTCGAGAAGCTTTTTTTTTTCTGTAACTAAATCTTTAAAAAACGTGAAATTTACTTTACCTACACGTTATTATGTAGTGTACTTTCAAAGGACGATTTAACCTACTTTAACTAAGATGTATCTTTTTTAAGCATATTTGTGAGTTTCAGGTCTAAGTGCTGTTTCTAATCATTTCAAGCTGTTAGTCTAGTTATTTATACTTTCCAGCTGAAGAATAGATACGAAAAAAGAGGAGTGTGTTGTACGAAATGTGCCTAAGTAAGAAGATAAACGACTTACTTTGTCTTTCTTAAGATCGAAGACTAAACTTAATTTACCAGTATAAGTTGACTCTCTTATTTTTGTTACTATGAGAAGGGAAAACTGGAATTGCGAAACAAAAGCTACCAATAAATTTTTGGAATAGGTTTTACTTCTATGGATGTACTTTAGCTTTATTTTTAAAATGGTTTTAATATCTGTTCTAATTCAGTTAGCAATAATTAACCGATTGTATCCATTTTAAGCGTTCGTATTAAGTGTACAAAATTTCAGTATTAGCTTGGATTGTTCTTCCAAGAATGTTCTTTATGTTCCTGCATGTCATATTTGATAACGGTTTCATCTTGGCAATGAAAGATTTCACATATATCAGATTAGTAAAAATATGAGACTGGTAACAATCATATATCAGCAAACAAATGTATTTATAACTGTCAGATAAATAAGAATAAATCATGACAATAGCCTTATTTCAAATGAAGCGCATCTGTACGAGTAGTAGGAATAAGAGCTTAGCGATGGTCGTACATAAGTTTGTAAATTGTTCGTTTTACTTGTTTTTGATTTAGCGCAGCGCTACTCTAGGGCTATATGCGCTAGCCGTCCCTAATTTAGAAGTGATAGACTAGAATACAGGCTACTAGTCCGCACCATTCACCGCTAACTCTTGGGATACTCTTTAGCAACAAAGAACAGGATTGAACATCACATTATAACGTCTCACGGCTGAAAGGAGTGAGCATGTTCGGTGACTGGATTCGAACCCGCGATCCACATATCAAAAGTCAGTTCCCTAACCATCAGGCCATGCCAGGTCCAACTTATAAATACGTATTTAACTGTTACTAGACTAGTTTTGTAAACAGCAGAAGTATACACTGAGTTCTAATAACTCATCAACCCAAACAGGATTTAACTGGAAAGAGTATACGTATTATATTCCCCAAAAACATACAGTCATCACTCATTTCAGCTTATTTCTTGCCGTAAGGAAACAAACTATAGAAAAGATAGCAAACCAATGTATCTAAACAATACTTGCTGTGTCTACTTCAGAACACCTCTTCAGCAGCAAACAATACTAGCTGTGTCTACTTCAGAACACCTCTTCAGCAGCAATCAATACTAGCTGTGACTACTTCAGAACACCTCTTCAGCAGCAAACAATACTAGCTGTGACTACTTCAGAACACCTCTTCAGCAGCAAACAATACTAGCTGTGACTACTTCAGAACACCTCTTCAGCAGCAAACAATACTTGCTGTGACTACTTCAGAACACTACTTCAGCTGCAAACAATACTTGCTGTGACTACTTCAGAACACCTCTTCAGCAGCAAACAATACTAACTGGCTACTTCAGAATACCTCTTCAGCAGCAAACAATACTAACTGTGACTACTTCAGAACACCTCTTCAGCAGCAAACAATACTAACTGGCTACTTCAGAATACCACTTCAGCAGCAAACAATACTAGCTACGACTATTTCAGAACACCGCTTCAGCAGCAAACACTACTTGCTGTGACTACTTCAGAACACCTTTTCAGCAGCAAACAATACTAGCTGCGACTACTTCAGAACACCTCTTCAGCAGCAAACACTACTAACTGTGACTACTTCAGAACACCTCTTCAGCAGCAAACACTACTAACTGTGACTACTTCAGAACACCTCTTCAGCAGCAAACAATACTAGCTGTGACTACTTCAGAACACCTCTTCAACAGCAAACACTACTTGCTGTGACTACTTCAGAATACCACTTCAACAGCAAACAATACTAGCTACAACTACTTCAGAACACAACTTCAACAGCAAACAATGCTAGCTGTGACTACTTCAGAACATCTCTTCAGCAGCAATAAATACTAGCTGTGACTACTTCAACAACACTCAAAGTCAGTTAAGTTAACTTTTGATCATTGCTTCATCAACAATCATTGTGAGCAAAGTTAGTTTTGGAAACTGCTTTTGCAACAATCAATATTCGTTAAGCTTATTTTATACTATTGCTACAGAAAACAACTGGTATCAGTCAAATCTTCTTCAGTCTTAACAATGCCTTCTTCAGATGACAGCTTTCGAGTTAATCCTAACACGGATTATGTTTTAGTGAAAACCAATGTCAACTATACCTTCTTCTGGTCAATAAATGATTAACTGTCTTTCTTTACAGCATTGTTTATCGAGAGTTAATGTCAATCAGGAATTCCGTCTTACTACGCAAACTATAAATTGAAGTCGTTGGTTTTTATCGCTACAAAGGCTGTAATTTGAAAATAGTGGCAAGATTTCTTCAGTATGTACTTTTGGGTTTCTCATATACTATAAGAAAAGTATAAGTTGTTGACGACGAATGTAAGGAAGTTATCTTACTCCAACTAATATGCGATTTTCAAGTAAAAATGAAAGGTTATCTGACGGCATTCGTAACAGAAAAAAGGCACAAAGCTAACTTAAGTATAATATGGTGTTCTTTGCAATTATCAGCCTGAATAGTACCTTATGTGACACATAGGCTAGATGGCCAGATCAGAGAACACAAGGTTTAGGCTGGACCATCTCTAATTTAGAATTGCTGATCAGAGTGAGTGACCTTTAACATCCGCTATTTACACTGTTACTTTTAACCGATTAGAGAAATTAACGTCACAGTTATAACACCACCACAGTTCAAACTGAGTATTGGAACGTCGATATGTTGAGGCATCTCCTGGGCTCGATCCTTGGAACTTCCAATCCATAGCCCAGCACGTTAACCACTAAGCGGACTTACAATGCTAGAAACCGGGTTTCGATACCCGTGGTGGGCAGAGCACACAGGCCTTGTGTAACTTTGTGCATAATTAAAAACAAAGAAACTAACTAACCATTAAGCCATGTCTTGGCCTAGGTTAACTTAAGCAAAACTCAAATTTTGTTGAACTGGAAATTGAAATTATGTAACTATACATACATACAGTTCTGGTTAAATAAAATTAAAATTAGATGTTACAACTAGTTGAACTAGTCTGATCAAATTATGATTTCAATCTTTTCAGATTCACCAAAATCTTATGTTAAACTGCGATCATTCTCAGCGTTTTATATTAACTTAAATAAATTCAGTTTGGGCAACTGGATCACAACAATGAAAAATATGCAGCCAAAACCCCTTTTTAAACTTAAACTGATTATGTCGTTCTAAACTAGGATTACCAACTATCTAATGGCAGAGCCCTCAAGCTTCAATTAGCACGACAACTGAAGTCAATAGTAACTTTCAATATTTGCGGAAGAGTAATTTACTTTTATATCAGATTTGCTGTTGTACTCTACGTGAAACTGAGAGAATACAACATATTGTAAAGCTTCTACATGACAGTAAACGTTATGAAACAGTTTTTAAATTCAAACACACTTGGAATAAAGCTGTTGAGAACTATTTTATGTAAGCTTTTTTCATATTACTGAGCTTTTTAGAAAACAGTGTGTAAGCACAGTGAAATAAAAACTTTTTTCTTTCATTTTTAGCCGCGGCATAACGGCTCTGAGTTTTTGGTGTGTTTTTTCTCAAGTACAAAATTTTAGCTCATAGCTTCGTCATTTCTTAACTGATTTGAGATCTAATTATAGTTTTAGACTCAGGAGGTCGAACCCTTAAGACTGGTTTATTTAACCACGCCTAAGATCTTATAGATTAATTTACTCTAATCCTGCTTAAAAGAGTTTAAATATGAGGGTAGGCTGGTAGAGATCCTGGTGAGTAATAAAATAGAATCGTGTATACGCGCACCCCACATCTGGTATTGCTAGCGCACAAAAATATAACAATTACAAGTAAAAAAAAAAGGTGTCATAGATTAATTTACTCTAATCCCACTTAAAATAATTTCAAGTGCCGCGACTGTTGAAGATTCCCTCTTGTTTAACCATACACAAGTGTCAAAGTTAAAGTAAATGTCGTAAAAGTTGAACTTGCCATCATTGTCACAAACATATAAACCAACAATGAAACGACAATCAGAGTTGTTGATGGTGTTTTACCCTGACATGAGTTCTAGTAGGTCTTTTTTAAGATATTGCTTAAAGTGGCCGATATGTCAAAATAGTAAAAAAAAAGACAAAATGAATATCAATGTATCTACTCTAATGTAGTAGCTTGGAGCAGTACGTACATTCTTTATACATCAACGCTAATGTACTGGCTCGGAGCAGTACGTACATTCTTGATACATCAACTCTAGTGTAGTGGCTTGGAGCAGTATGTACATTCCTTATACATCAACTCTAGTGTAGTGGCTTGGAGCAGTACGTACATTCCTTATACATCAACTCTAGTGTAGTGGCTTGGAGCAGTACGTACATTCC
>NW_013667742.1:124331-160600 GCF_000517525.1 Limulus polyphemus
GTGGCTTGGAGCAGTACGTACATTCTTGATACATCAACTCTAGTGTAGTGGCTTGGAGCAGTACGTACATTCTTGATACATCAACTCTAGTGTAGTGGCTTGGAGCAGTACGTACATTCTTTATACATCAACTCTAGTGTAGTGGCTTGGAGCAGTACGTACATTCCTTATACATCAACTCTAGTGTAGTGGCTTGGAGCAGTACGTACATTCCTTATACATCAACTCTAGTGTAGTGGCTTGGAGCAGTACGTACATTCTTTATACATCAACTCTAGTGTAGTGGCTTGGAGCAGTACGTACATTCTTATACATCAACTCTAGTGTAGTGGCTTGGAGCAGTACGTACATTTTCCATATATCTACTTTAATGTCTTGTTTCCTGTTCTCAGTAAAAAATCGAAATCGAAGATGTTTGTCTAAATTCAATGACATTTGATCAATTTGTTTTAGAAAATTGAGCTCTGTAATACATTATTTATGATTCATAAACATATAGTTTGGATGATTTTTATTTACATCGACACACAAAGATCTGAAAAGCAGCACAATGTATTCAACGAATATCATAGAATGTATTTAATTACAAAGAGCAAAACATACAGTAGATTGGTTCGGTTTGGATTTCTCACAAAGCTACACGAAGGCTATCTGCGCTAGCCGTCCCTAATTTAGCAGTGTAGGACTAGAGGGAAGACAGCTAGTCATCACCACCCACCGCCAACTCTTGAGCTACACTTTTACCAACGAATAGTGGGATTGACCATCACATTATAACGACCCCCACGGATGAAAGGGCGAGCATGTTTGGTGTAACGGGGATTCGAACCCGCGACCCTCAGATTGCGAGTCGAGTGCCCTAACCACCTGGCCATTAACAAAAGAAGGTAATTATGTAACAAAATCAGTTAAAAGGAACTTGTGCAATACACAAATTCAATGGTGGAATAAACATAAAAAGTCAGAATTCTGTTAATCAGAACTCTGCGTTTGTTAAGATTGTACGAAAATATCATTTCGTACCAATAATTCTACAAAAAAAACTGTTCTTCTTATACTTTTATAACGATTCTTACTAAAATCTCTTCTTTAATATTTGAAGTTGTAGCAAACTACCTGTGAAAACAACCAGCTCGACGCAAAATCTGAAATCTGAGTAACGCTCTCTCGTGTTACTAAACATGTTGTCCATTTCTCCAACTAAAAAACTATCGATACGATAGAAGTCGAAACTTGGTTGAATAGAAATGTAACTTGAAACTACTAAAATAGCAAACTAAAAGATACATCAGATTTCTCAGATCATAAGGGGCATTATAACAAAGCACACTCGCATTTTATTCCATAAATACAGAACCAACTAACTCCTAATGCATATTTTCTTTGATGTTTTTCTTAAAGCATATCCACAATAATATTCAAGACTAAACCGTAGATCAGTGCTTATGTTGCGTGTCATATACATAACGTTGTATTAGTATAAAATTTTCCATATCTGAAAGCTTTTTTTTAGGACAGCATTTTCCATCTATTACATTAAACAACACATTCTGGAATGGCTTGTTCTTTTAATTCCCTTATACAAAGATGTTATATAACTCGGGTAATTAGTATTTACTAAAATGTACTTTAGATCGATGTTTCAACTACCAACATTCAAAAAAACGTCAGTGTTCTGTTTGTACTTGTCAAGATTCTGAGGTGGTTAATTAATTTAAAAGTTTGATTGTTTCACAATGAAATAGAGCATTGTTCGAATAAACAAATTACAGGAATTGAATAGGACAGTGAGTATGTTTTAAACACTGTGTCCAATTTTCGGAATTCTCATTCATAATGAATTTTTAGCAAAAGTTTGAGTTAGTGACGATGGCATGGCCTGGTGGTTAAGGCGCTCAACTCCCAATCTGCGTATCGCGCGTTCGAATCCTCGCACTGAACTTGTTACCCCTTTCAGCTTTAGATGTGTTATTATGCGTTGGTAAGTCCCACTTTTCGTTTGGAAAGAATACCCCAAGAGTTGGCGGGAGGTAGTGTGTATTATCTGTCTTTCCTCTAGTTTATCACTTCTAAATTAGGGACGTCTAGCGTAAATAGCCTGAAGTATCTTTAAGTGAATTTCAATAAAGTAATATTTTCAGAAGCCCTAAGTATCTTTAAGTGAAATTCAATAAAGTAATACTTTCAGAAGCCATAACTCCAGTTTTACTAATTGCATGAGTTTGATAATCTACATTACTCGAGACCACTTTAAAAACCATGGACTTCAAATTTCCTTGTTATTTTATAACAGAATGTTGAGGTTATAATTTATACGTTTTAACTTTTATTGGTTTCCAATTCCCACATTACAGAATGAGATCAAACATATAAGTTTTTTTTTACTAATCCATGAATTTCCTGCCTGAAATCATTTTTCTTAAAATAATAGATGGAAAATTTAATGATAAAAAGTTACTAAAAAACTTGACGCTCCCCCAGTGGCTCAGCGATAAGTCTGAAGGTTCGTATCGCTAAACACCGGGTTTCGATATCTGAGGTGGGCACTGCTCAAATAGCACTCTGTGTAGCTTGGTGCTTAATGACAAACTAAAAACTTTGTTTTTTTTTTTAACAAAACAAGTATATATCTAAAGAATTATTGTTAAAACGAGCAACTGGATTTATCTGCAATATGTTTTAATACCTTATCAGAATTAGGTCCTAGAATTAACGGAATTTCTGATATTATTCATAGGCAAGATAGCAAATATGGTCACCAGTGCCATCCATAGCGGATATTCTATTCAGGTTGTTCTATATAAGAAAAATTGCAACAAAGCTATAGAATCCAAAATCATTTACAAATAGCATACCTCTAGCTTAAAAAGGAAGTATTAAGCAATGTTATCCACAACTATGATACATCTAGTATAAACAGTGTTTAACAATATTATCAACAACTAGTGTTGAATAATGTTATCCACAACCAGGATATATCTAGTATAAAAAGTATTTAACAATATAATCAACAACTAGGATACATCCGGTATACAAATAGTGTTGAATAATGTTATCCACAACCAGGATATATCTAGTATAAAAAGTATTTAACAATATAATCAACAACTAGGATACATCCGGTATACAAATAGTGTTGAATAATGTTATCCACAACCAGGATATATCTACAATGTTATCCACAACTATGATACATCTAGTATAAACAGTGTTTAACAATATTATCAACAACTAGGATACATCCGGTATACAAATAGTGTTGAACAATGTTATCCACAACTATGATACATCTAGTATAAACAGTGTTTAACAATATTATCAACAACTAGGATAAATCCAGTATAAAATATGTTCAACAATTAATGCAGTCAAACTCGAACCGTTTGTCTCGTTGCTTTTCCATTTAAACTCGTTCGATGAATTCCTTTAAAACAAATGTCATGAAAATTCGGTCGGCGAGTTCCTCACAACAACTTGTGACATCAGACAGACAAATAATTCAGCTTTATGTATACAAATTCTGTATTTGAACGTGCAAGAAAAAAAAATGTTTAACACTACCATTTAAATTTAAATTTCTAAACTGTGACAAGAATTTGTAAACACACAGAATGTAGAAATGGTGCGTAAATGATATGCTTAGCAACGTCACTGACAAGGACTTTATGAGGATACTTTTAAAGGAAATATTATGAGGGTCTCGCAGTAATCAAAATTTACGACAGTCATTTTCAGCCATTTACTTGTGTATGCAAGCATCTTATGTTAATCTGATATCAGATTGGCAAACAACGATTTATAGGCATAATGAAGTCGTTTTATTTGGGGAGCATACTACATGTTTCGACAGAACATCGGCCTGTCTTCTTCTTCAGAAGATTTGCCAATGTTCCGTCGAAAGATGTAGCACGTTCCCCAAAATAAAACCATTTCATTATGTTTACAAATCGTTGTTTGTGAAGTTACTAGTGTATAAACGTTATTAAACATGAACTATTCATCACACTAAGTTAAACATAGAATATTCTTGGTACTCCTTACATCCACTTTGATTCCCTTCAACGGGAAGAACTGGTGCGGTGGGTTGTCTTTGGGAACAAAGCGAAAGAACTCCATGTCGTCACGGTACCACTTGATGGAATATAGGTTATCCCCTTCCAAGTCGTACTCGCAGGTCAACTCCACCGCCTCTCCTGACTGGACCGTCTGAGGGACATCGAGGTTAAGGATGCGTAGTGTGTCAACAGCTGTACATAAATTCCATACCGAAAAGGATATTAGAAAACAGAAAATAAATTAAATAGTTCGTCCAATACAGTTAAATATACATAACAACAATACCGAATCTGATATATATATATATATACTCATTAACATAAGTCAAAGGTACAATAAGATAAAAATGTGGGTTTCTCAGAAAATCAAGATAGATAGAAAATTAAAGACTAACGGTAAGAAACTTATATGAAAACTAACATAGAATACACTTGTATATGAATATAACCAACTCGGTTAATAAAAGAAGATGCTTAAATAGTACAACTTTATAATAAACTAAGTTTTATATTTTTTGTATATTGTATTTATGGGAAAACTACAAAGGCTATCTACCGCCGTTCCAAATTTTGAACTACTGACCAGAGGAAATGCAGCTAATCAACAGCAACTTAATACCCACCATTCACATTAAGGAATTGATTGTCACTCTTATAACGCGAAGAAAATTTTGGAGATATCGCATGGATTCGAACCCGGCTCGGTAGTTTCAAAATCCAGAACCACAGGGCAAACCCGATCCCTTTACACATTTCAGAGCCTGATATCAGCATAATAAGATTATCATTTATCTTTAAACTGATTAATAATTTTCAAATGACGATAATTAAAAACTTCTTTTTTCTCCTTTAGCAATAGAGGAAATAAACTCTGTGTTAAACTAATTAGCCTAAGGGTCATTCTAAAGTAAGGATGTAGTGTTAAACTAATTAGCCTATGGTTCATTCTAGAGTGAGGATGTAGTGCTAAGCTAATTAGCCTAAGGGTTATTCTAAAGTGTAGCTTTGCGCAAAATAAAAAAACAATTTGATTAAAATTATAAGAAATACGACGGTTATAAGATGTTAAATTTCAAACAAACGTTAAGATTATCGGAATACTGACATCCAAGTAAGTAAAACGTGGTCATATACCTCTAAAAACTTTTATACTTTATTTCTTTAATATCTCCTGTCTACAAGTTTCTTAATGGGTCGTTCTGGGTACAATTTCAAAACAGTAGACTATGTATTTAAATTCTGGAAGGAAACGTAACAATATCTCTTCACCAAGTGCGGTCGATTTTATTTCACAAAACTGATAAAACTTAGTATGTTGCAAACACGTTTCAAGCAGAAAAGCTCACTGAGAATCCAACTGAACCGAAGTCATTTTTGGGCTGTATAAAAATCCAGGTCACGTCATAGCACATGAACAGTTTCGTCTAGAATTATAATATAATGCCTTCAAGGACATATTTGAATAGCCGGAAGTTGTCTAATTAAAACGGCCATTTTAATGTGTATGTTTAATGACTTATATTCCAATCAGACTTATAGTGTAATGTCATATATACAGGTACATTCACACAGACACATACACTCAAGTACATACTCCTAAGCTATAAAGTTCTATTTAAGACAATCTAATGTACATGTAAGAACATATACATTAACTAGTAGAAACAAGGAGGATAATTCTTTGCAACTGTTGACGAGAAGAACACAACAATTAATCTATTTTGATAAAAGAATTAGCACAGAGGATCACATATAAAGTGTAATAGACTTAAAATAAGACCCAAAACTCGAGGGTTTTCCAATAGTTGACTATTTTTCTTTGTTCTCCTGAATTTGAATAATATAATACGTCATCTTAATTTATTCTTTCAGTTAAACTATACCGATTTAACCAGATCTGCAAAGCTATGATATTTAATTTAGGTTTCTACCAACACATATAATTATATATTTAAATGAAAATGAAAAATTGAATGACTGAGTTTTATAACAAGTAAACTTCTTAAAATACAACAGTGCAGTTCAACGTATAAGGAGAAACATGCGACAGAACTTTATTTGTTATTGATTAGTTGTCATTCTCATGGTTCTGTGCATATCTATTCAAATTATATGCTTTTCTACTTAGTTTACAATGAAAACCAGAACAAAGGATTTTAGTTTCTTTTCTTGCCATCATTAGAGCTATGTAATAGTCTGAGCAATATTTTCATTAATAAAAATCTAGCTTGAAATCCTGCTAAAAGCATTCCATCTTTCTACCAACTGTGTACCAACAAGCCCTAATGGTTTCTATACATCGTACGACTCAAGGCTGCTAAAAAAAAAATGGCTAAGTTTGAATATCTCCCCCAATGGAGCTCATTTCGTCTATTTCACGCTGTAGTCACATTGTAGTAATTCGATCAAAGGAAGTTCGGGTTGTCCAGGCTCGTGTGCAAACACGGGGTGTTTTCTGTAGTTAATGGCACTTTCATTGCGAAGGCGGGGAAAAGAAATTCGATTTTCTACTAAACTGGCAGGTTTAACTTTGGAAACGGACACTGTGCAAAGCGCGGACCTTACGAAATTTTCAACCAGGCGTATTAAAAGCAAGTCAGGATAATATAAATACAGTAAAAATAACCATTTCGTGTAAGCAAGTGTGCACGAAAAGGGAAAAATCTCACTTACTCCATATTTGGACAAACGATTTAATACAAAAAGACAACATTATTTTGAGAGTTATCAGGCACATACGTTATTAAGTTATATTCTAAATATATATGGAAATTTTATATACTATCTTAAAAACAATTCGACGAAAAGTCATATTATTTAACATTTTATTGTTATACGACCTACTAACTGTAAGTACAGTAATTGTTACAGTTTTAGCAATTCATCGGAGAAATGTCTAGAATATTTAGAAAATGTTATGAAGCAAACATTTATTTGGAATATAATATTCTGCAGAAATATCTTAGTTATGAATGGCCATTATATTCTGTGCACAATTCTTATATTGTTTCATTTGATTTACTTTGACGTTAGACCATATTCTGATACTCACTGTTGCACAGGGCATGGCTTAACCTAATGGTTAGGACACTCTACTCGGGATCTGAGAGTAGCGGATTTGAATCCCGTTTTTTCAGGTGTGAGGGCGTTTTAATGTGATGACGGTCAATTTCACAATTAGTTGGTAAAAGAGTAGCCCATTAGTTGGGGGGTGGGTGGTGTTGACTAGCTGCTTTCCCCTCTAGTCTATCATTGCTAAATTAGGGACAGATAGCCCTCAAGTAGTTTTGCGCGAAATTAAAAACAAACAAACAAAGATACTAGTGCAAGGAGGCTCATATAAATTAGAGCATTACACTACTACGTCAAACTAAGCCAGATTGTTTAGCCACGTGTTGATTTTCAACAATGAAGAACCCGAAAACAATTACTGTATGTGTAATCTAAAGTTTAGAAGTGATAATAAAGCAAAATGGAACTTAAAAAAAACATTGTCCTAATATTTAATATGTAAAATAACATATTTATTTCAACTTGATACTCTCAAAGTTATGCCTACCAGACATTTGTTTGCGTTTCAGGAATAAAAAGTTATAGTCCTTTTGACGAGTGGTTCTCAAAATGTGGTGATTCGCGAGAATCCTTCAGCTGGTCACATCAAAATCAGCGTCATTCTTCCCTTTTTTTTTTCAGTTGTAAACGAAAGCCGGCGGAATAGGACCGGTTGGTGGTGCGCGGAGTCTTTTGCCCCGCGAAGTAGTTCGTGGGTTAAAAATTTTGAGAACCACTGCCTTTGAAACAGCTCTATATAACTGGGCACCAAAACACATTAGACTATTTAAAATATGATATTCGCGCATAATTTTATTGTTGCAGCTTAGATATAACTGGTATAGCAAGAGAGTTGACAATGTGCTTGATTTGTCGAAAGTTTTTTTTTATCCCAAAATATTTAAAAAGTTTCACGAAAAGTAAAAAACGAACTTAAAAAGTGTTTCTTACAACATCAACTATTAAAGACTTCGGGATGTTTTTGTCATACTCATTGGTAGCCAAACGGAACTCAATGAAATTTCCTGTTTTAAATTGTTATACAACTTTAATTTTTTTCCTAAACTTTAAAGGAGGAAAAAGAAACCTCTTTAAAGAAATAATTCAAAAATGTGGTTAAGAAATTCAATAATGGTCCCTAGAATCATCGAAGAGACTGGTTACAGTAAGGGAAATTTAAAATCGAGAATCATAAACAACACACAAAAGCAACTCGCAAGAGATTGGAGTTCATTTGATGTTGACATATTGCATTAGCAATTTCATGAACTTTGCTACAATTTGCCTTGCTCATTGTATATATATATATGAATAGTGTAGGAACATTTACTATCGCTACAAACAGGTCAATTCTACATCAAAGGATGCACACTCAAAGGTACACTCGCTCTCAAGTAACTACTGTAAAAACCCTAATTGGAAAATCTAAAGCAACTTTATTTCAGCCAACCATTTCCAGTTTGATATTCTAACGAATATACGAATTCCCATAGGAAATGCAAATTTTTCTTACATTTATTTGTAAACACAAGCACACGCACATTTTATTTAAAAACTTACTTAAGATTTTAACCCAAATGTAGGATATTTTACAATTTACTACATGCCAACGCTCGCGTATTTGATAGAAATAGTAATTGAGAACATTCCCGAAACAATATGTACCATACAAATGTCACGCCTTAAGTAACCAAAGACTTTCCAGACAGTAATTTGGATTGTTTTCTGAAAGTAATTTTCCTCGAATATTGCGATTGATTTTCTACAAATCATAATCTCATAGCCGCATAAAATGTTAATTTAAGAACCCATACAGTTTAAACTCCATATGTAATGGTACTAGATGTAATGAGTTTTCATTGGGATATTTTTACCATTTATTTGTTTATTATGAGTTGAATAATAATTTTTAAATTAAAGAAAAGTCAACTGAAAATTTTGTAAGTAAAATTCTTTCTCTTTAAATTTTCTCATTTTTAATTTTCTTCTGTCGTTTTATCAACGTAAAGTAATAAAATATAACGAGTATTCGGGATGGTTAGAAATTGTTTTGGAAATTAAAATATCAAACATTTATTATGTTTGAAATCAAGAATGTTAACCAGAAATACAACTTTAGCTTTCGAGTTTCATATTAAATATTTATACAAAGAAGAGCTACATAATAACAAGACAATATCAGCTTTTAGTTCCTTTGTGACCTTCCATTATTTAAAGTGCGTATTATTTCATTTCTATTTTTTGGTATTATATAATCAGCTTTATTTTTTCGTAAATATGGTTGTGTCAAACGTACTGTTGAAAGTAAAACAGAGGAGAAAACATGACTGATAAAATATCGTCTAAGTTAAATATCCAGCGGCCTATATAACGATATATTTCCTAACTTTTAATATGCTCCTTTTAGAGTTAAAGCTTATAGTATAACTTGTGAAGCCTAAAGCTAGAGATTTTCAATAAGGAATTCACGGCCAAATATTTAAATATCCCCACTTTTGGGATTGGTTGTTCTTGTCCAAATAGAAGGCCATCTCTGATTAAAAACAAAAATGCTTTTAAGTTAGAGAATTCTTCTAATTTCAGTTTAGAAGTTACCTTTCGAGTCCATCCTAAAAACTACTGTTCAAGTCCAATTCTTCGGCTAGCCCCATCCTAGAAACTACTTTTCTATTCCAAACTTTTGGCTAGCTCTACCATAGACACCACTGTCCAAGTCCTGACTTTCGGCTAGCCTAATCCTACAAACCACTGTTCAAGTCCAGACTTTCAGTTAGTCCGAAGCTAGAGACCACTATTCTAGTCCAAACTTTCGGCTAGCCCTAGCCTAGAGACCACTGTTCAAGTCCTGACTTTCGGCTAACCCCATCCTAGAAATTACATTTGAAGTCCAGACTTTCGGCTAGCCCTAACCTAGAGACCACTATTCTAGTCCAGACTTTCGGCTAGCTTCATCCTACAAACCACTGTTCAAGTCCAGACTTTCAGCTAGTCCAAAGCTAGAGACCACTGTTCTAGTCCAGACTTTCGGCTAGCCCTAACCTAGAGACCACTATTCTAGTCCAAACTTTCGGCTAGCCTCATCCTACAAACCAATGTTCAAGTCCAGACTTTCCGCAATTCTTAATTTGCTAATCGCTAGCTATTCAAGTGCAATTTTTCAGCTTACAATCTTATAAATTTTTATTGAAATTCGAAGTTTTGGTTACACCACTTGGAAACCGATATTTAAGTCCAAACGCTTGTCTACTTATAATTTACAAGTCATTGTTCATTTTATCACACTTTTAACTTTTATATTACAATTAAATTGAATAAACTTATTGGAATCGAGTTCCTGAAATTAATTTTTATTGAAAAATCTTTAAATTTTGTATTTTCATTGTAATTCCCCTTAATTTATTGTCTCCCCAGTGGCTCAGCGGCAAGCATGCGGACTCATAACACTAAAGATCTGGTTTCGATACCTGTTGTGTGCATAGCACAGATAGCCCATTGGTAACCTTGTGCTTATCTACAAACCTACGTTTGATTGGAAGTTTCAACCTATGTGGACCTTCTGCGTACATGGATTAAATGGTTAGATCAGAAATCCCTAAGGGTTCAAGTACAGCTGTCCCTAATCGTGAACTACTGACCAGTGAGAATGTAGTCTGCAAGCAACACCCGCTGCCACAAGGGATTTGTTCGTGTTTTTTTTTTTGTTTGTTTTTCTCATGTTAAAGATTGAAAGTGCGGGATGTGGTCAACATCATTATTTTCTCAATCTCCGGGCCCTATCATCCGCAGCCCGACACCTTAACTACTATGTAACGCTAAACTAATTAATTGAAACAAATGAGGTGTGAAATTTGTGTTAACTTCATTTTAAAGTCTTTGACAACTGAGAAATAAAAGCTTAAACTCCACGATGGCGTCTTCATTTTGTGACAGGCTGTTTGCTCATTATTTTGTTAATATGGACTACGTCTATAAAACTATTAATCGACAGCATTATATCGGTTATCTAGCAGTAACATCTATCACGTGGTATTCTGATTTACTTATTTACAACATTCTAATGTATGCGTTTTAGGCTTCACAGAGATGAACTCCACATGCCCACGCTATTCTTATTTCCAAGTGAATCAAAGTTAAACATAGTACATTTTTATTTATTGATATTTATAGATATGCGTCTGCGTGATAGATTACTTTATTCTGTAAGTTATTGACGTTCACGTCACGTGTCTATATAAAAAGCTATTAGATTGCTACTAGTAATTTCAATGTGTTTCACAAATGGAGTCGCTATAAAACAAATATAAATCGACTGTTCAATTTTTTTACTTCGATTGCACATTATCCCTTAGGACTTCTTAAACATATATGTTTATTTTGCGTCACGATTTACGTTTATAGTCATTTTATTTCTTTAAAAATACACGAAAGCTTTATTGAGTACAAAGCCAAAAATATAGACAAGTTATTTGATACCGCATATTTCTATTACTTTTCTTACACATCCCAACATCGAATCTAATCCTGATTAAATTTTCTAGCATATTCCTAGTTTAGGCTGTATTGGTCTTGTAAAACGAGACACTTTGCTTCAAACTAGAGTCCTAAAGACTTACACACGTTTCTTTCGATAGTTCGTAAGTTTAGAAAATAAATGTCAACTACACACCGAACTGATTCAGTAACCAAGTGTTGGAAATGAACAGGATAACTAAGGATATATTTCACTTCTGTAGTTTTTTTTTTCCATGTAACTACCTGAGACACGATTTTTGAGGACACACTCGATATCGAACATAGCTGTTTCTGATAGCTTTATTGTTGATCACTTTACCTTCTTAGTCCTACACATTAATCATCGTAACAAAAAAGTAATGGCACTTAGTGCTGGAGCCAAAATTAATTTTCCTCATGAAAGCTTTGATATTATTATTATTCTTGTTTCGGAATAACATTAATCAATAAAAGTTGGTCAATGTTGCACCAAAAACAAAAAATTTACAAATGTACATAGATTTGCTTAGATGTTGAAAAATTAACTTTCTCATCTTAAATACAATTTCGGAGACCCCTAGAATAGTAAAAATATTTAACGGTCTTATTAAACTCCACTACATTTAGATCAGACAAATAAATGACAATATTATTTATACAATATACTTGTTTGTTTATTTTAGAGAAAAGACACATTGAGGTATCTGTTATTTCCACCTCTTGGAATCGAACCCCAGATTATAGCGTTGTGAGTCAGTAGATTTACAGTTGTCCCAATGAGTGACATTGTTTGGATTAACTTTCACATCTGAATTCCGCTTAATGCTTTTTCAATAGTGATTATTCTTCAATGAATACGAATATCTGAGGTCTATCCACTAAAAACAAACCAGTTTTTCTTTTTCAAATCTTAAGTTGCACATACACCTTCCCGCCATTTACTATCAATGACTGAAATATCACATTCTTTACAGATAAAATTCACACTTTCTTCTGATTATAAAAATAGCAATAGCTTAATTATTGATAAATATAATACTAAGGAAAACCTAATACCTTGCTTTAAAATGATGATACTGTCATAAAAAATACAATTTTTATAACATTTTATTTTTAGGAATTACAAAGTTTCCATATATCATATCATACAACTTATAGTAGGCCATTTTCCCTAATTAGGAGTTTAGGTGCTATATGTAATCTCACAACACTCGTGGCAGGCATAACCCATAAGAAAAAAAATCAAATTAGTACAAATAGAACATAGGAATGGAATCTCTAATCCAACAGGAAGCTATAAATCAAAATTTGAACTCTCTCCTGTATCCTACAGTGTTGTAATAATCGAATACTTCAAATAAACATCAGAAAATATAAAGAAATAACATGTAAAATATACTTAATGCATGTTTTAGTTTTGTTCGGGTAAAAAGTACGAGAAAACACAGTGACGATTACTTGATATCGCTAAAATGTAAGTTGTAACATGGCGTTTCTTGGGAAGTCATTAAAAACGTAAAACAGAGTTAAAATTATTAACTGCCAGATGCAACCTGTGTACGTCGTGTTAGGATGAAAATGGTGTTAGTTAATTTGACTGCATAATTATATGTTTTCGCCTCATGTATTTGCATTGTTTGAACCGCTTCCACTAACATTCCCATCCCTGCCTTCTACTTTTTGTCTGACAGGTAATATTTTATCGGAAGATAAAACCAGATCTTACGACGAAAAGAATTTTATTTCCTGTAAACCAATCATATCAGGTTGCAACTAACAAGCTTGTGGTCTTGAGGGTGGATGTTTCTAGACATCAACTTTCAATCTATTCCACTTCAAAGTAAGGTTCGTTTCGTATACTGTATGGTGACCTTCATCATATCACTTCGGTAAATTACGGACGTGATGTTATGAATAGAGTTGTGAACAGCTGCTTTAAAATCATGAGTTGTCTTGAAGTGAATTCCACGAGGACTAAAAATATGGAAGCCGCTAGTCACAAGGTTAACACTATACGTTAGTCAGAACACAATTAAAAAAAAGGGTAATTGCAAGAAACATTAGTTTTAAGCAACGTATTATAACCAGGTTCTAAGCACATGTAGTTTTAACCTTTTGACTAACGTATAGTTTTAACCTTGTGACTAACGTATAGTTTTAACCTTTTGACTAACGTATAGTTTTAACCTTGTGACTAACGTATAGTTTTAACCTTGTGACTAACGTATAGTTTTTAACCTTGTGACTAACGTATAGTTTAACCTTGTGACTAACGTATAGTTTTAACCTTGTGACTAACGTATAATTTTAACCTTGTGACTAACGTATAATTTTAACCTTTTGACTAACGTATAGTTTTAACCTTCTACGCCATCTATTGTGATAACACGTACAATTCTGCTATTTCAAACAGGTAAAGTACGTTGGACTGAGTTGGGGTTCATTCTGAGTATTGCAGTCAAGCTAGTAGGGTGTATTTTTTCTCCAGTAAAGATGTTTTCAAAGCCTGCAATTTCTTCGACCATAAACGCGCCAGTATCCCCTGTAATCCTTGACGGATTATCCCCGAACTTCTCGACGCGCCAAATCATCAATAAACTCAAACCCGGAGTATCCGTCGATCCAACAAAGACCCGGATCATTCGACAAGGTGGAATTTTTCTTCAACTTTCAACCCAAGCTGACCTTTTATACTTATGCAACCGATGAGACGCCTTTCCTCATGTAACTTACACAACCCCTAAAAGTACCACTAATCTTTTGTCTGTCTTTCTCTTCAATCCAGCAGTGTTTAGAAGAAGCCACTAATACGAAACAACACGCAGTCCACCGGATTCGCTCCAGAATAACAGACCAAACCACCCAGTTCATCAGAATTGTTACGACATCCAAAGTTACAGCTAACTACTTTCTTACTAATGGTTGCTTTTATCACTTTTTTTTCATTTTAGAGCCGAGAAACCGCATAGAAGACACACCCATCGACAAGCCTCACCACTTTCAGTTAGTACCACCGAAGTTCAGGACCCAAAACCAACCAGTCAACTCAAACAAGAATCAGCAAGAAAACTCCCACAACTGACCAAGCCACTCAAACAGACAGTCTAGATTTTCAACTAACCGGCGCCACCACTTCAGCCAACAAGTCTACACAGACCTGGTTCCAAGCGAAGACTGCGGACATCTAGACTGAGACACCATCCGAACCACCCACTACCAACGATCAAGCTGAATCTTGCCAACCGTCTTTTACATTCCGAAGAACGTGACCCCCTCGCCTTCAGTGCCCCATGGCTGACAAATTTCACTGACATCTTCGAACAAATCACCCGCAACGACGAAACTACCGACGACGACTACGATCATGACTCTCCATGCCTTCACAACATTCCAACTAGTGAAACCATTGATATCTAACTTTTGTTTGTTTTTACCTTACAAGTCTACACGGGCACTGGCCAAGGCATATTATTCCAGCACCTGGAACATGAAAGAGGGTTTTTTCGGGGTACTCCCGTTTCCTCCCAGAGGAAAATTATTCATGAGCAGAGGATCTATAGATCCCAGGCCTGAGAAGTGACCATACCTGGTCATCATCTTTCATTTTTAACAGTTAATCTTTGTTTTAACCACCTTAAGTTTTTAACACTCCTTAAGTCAGATCTCTTTCTTTAAGCACCAACCATATTTATTTTTAGTTCTAACTTTTTAACTTTAGTATTGCAATATTTACTGATCAGTGACGAATTAAGGACAGCTTGGGCCCGGCAGTAGGAGAAGAAAAAGACCCCCTTCCCATCATAGATGTATTGATCTCTAGCGAACCGAGTAAACTTCACTGTCAAAATCACAATGTTAAACATGCACATGTAAGAACATTTTATTGATATACATAACCCTGTAACACTGGAAACAATATGGGCAAACCACAGACCTGTGCAAACACATTTTATTCACTCATGAATGACAACTTGATTAGAGCCGGCATGCACTTGTATAAAACTTGTATTGTATTTTACTGGCTCGTCAATAACTTTCGAAAAGCCTAGCTTTTGAAGCATGTCACATTCTATATTCATTGTAGACAGATTGTTTGGTCAGCTTTGTCCTATTCCGTTCCTGAGCTCACTTCTTGTTCGTTTCAATATCGAAACGATCGCTGCAGTCTGATACCATCCTGGACAAGCATATTCACAGTACTATCTCAACATTAGGAAACGCTTGTCTACGGAGAAAGAGGAACATTCTTAACTCCGCTGATTCTGTTGGTTCAGATTGTGTGAATGACAGTTGGAGCTCTGGAACTGCCAATGTAAAAAACTGGATCAGTTTGTTTTCTATCTCCGTTTCAACATCGTTCAGAAATGAACATACAAGACATTTTGTGGTTTGGCTAATTTCGAAATGATAATTTGGAAAGGAATCCAAATTTGGTGGCAACATCCTTAAATACTTGTTTGTTTGTTTGTAGTTAAGCACAAAGTAACACCATGGGCTATCTGTGCTCTGCCCACCACAGGTATCGAAACCCGATTTCTAGCAGACATACCTCTGTGTCACTACAGTGACAAGTTGGTCGACCACAACGAAAAATACTTCAATTCTGAATTTATCCTTGGGTGACAGTATGGTATCCTCTGAACCTCCATCATCATGGTGACAGTTGCACACACCCGGACGCACTCCTGAACTGAATTATATTCACTATGACCACATAGTTCAGCTCTTCGGTCTTTGATTTCGTCAAACCTTGTTCTATGATCTTCAACAAATTTGATAAGAGGGCATCCAATAAGGACACAGCAACATTGAGATCTAAGCTGGTTCGTTGGAGTGCGGGACTTGTGTGTTGGAATCGTTCCGAGAATGTGTGCCAAATAGCGATGCGAATATTCGAATCTAGTTCTCCATATTTATCAACGATTGGTCGAGCTACATTTTTGCATACAGCTTTTTGCTCAACCTCATTTGTCAGGGATATCAGCACTTCGCATATGGGGGCGTAACCTTTCAAAAGGCTAAAATAGCTTCATATTTTGCTGACTACTGAGTTTCAGAAAGTTATTTGACAACAGATAGTCCTAAAGGTTTCAGCTTGTCCCAACGTATCTGCCAGCGATGTGCTGATGCAGATAGAAATGTATATAACGTTTGTAGTGTATCAAAGAACACTCAGCTCTGCTATTTCTAACCAAGCTTCATGAGTGAGCTGCACAGGCATATACGGCGCATAAGGGTTTCTGTTACGGATGATAGCTCGAACATCACTATATTTTACACTCATATTGGAATCATTATCGTAAGACTGGCCACAACGATTTTTGATATCGATACCATTATCCTTCAAAATGGCCAGTATCATTCCATGTTTTGGCCACCATAGCCTAACATTGGTAAAAACTTCAGAAATATTTCTTCGGGACCAATAGGTAGAACATAAAAAAACATAAGAATGTGTAAGATCTGGCGTTGAATCGACAGACAGTGAATAAAATTTAGCAAATTTTAGTTCCTTGACAATCACCTGAAGATTTATTAGCATTTCACAAATGATAGAGGATAAATGTCCCTTACCTTTGTGTCCCTTATCTTTGTCGGCGAGTTGCTTGATGTGTTCAGCAATAAATGGGTCATACTTAGCTATAAGTTCCAGTATACCAAGATAGTTACCTTTGTGTGTAGACCCATGATTTTGTCTCCACCTCGCAATACAAGTCCTCGTTCACAGAGAAACTCAATCAAACTTACAGCTCTTTATAGCACCTTACACAGTAATCACGTTCATTCTCATACTGGGACACAATTTTATTGTCCACACAGCCAATACCTGATTGCCTTGTTCACATCACTACCATGGCCTCTCGGTGTATTTTGCTGTTCTCACGAGACGAAATCTTTCCAACCCCGTGCTTCCAGTCATTGTCTCCATAAATAAAGGGGCCAGTTTACTTCCAAAACGCTATACCTTCCATCAGATGGTGAATAGCAAAGCCATGTGAAGATCAATACACTCTTATGTCAGTGGGTGCACATCCTTCACACAGTATCGGCGATAACCATCTCAACATTGAACTATGCCCGAGTTTCGAAAACTTCCATCACAGTGTCAACAATTTCTACTACTATTCTCAATCCAAAAGTTTCTCAGTTCTTCAGATATGTTGTCTTTCCATAGGTCAATGTCATTCACGAATTGTAGCTGTCTGTCTTTCGATTCGAGCTCTTCATCAAAGTCCAATTCGATATGGATCTCTCTTACTGGTTCAATTAAGATCGTTGTATGTGGTGTATTAGATTTATCTCAATTAATATTCGGCCTGTTGTCCACGTTTCCCCTTTGGTCTTTCGCCGAGTTTGGTATGAAAAACATATCAAGCTTTAAGAATTTAGTAGTTTTTTTCTTCCTCCTCACATATTTGTTGTTCTTTTCTTTTCTAGAATCCTGATTCGTGTGCAGATTAAATTTTTAAACAAATTCAATAAAAGAAAATTATGGAGGCTTTAGAATTACTTGCCTGAGACGATTGGCACATAAACAAGAACAGCATGTACGTGTTTCTATAGCAATTTACGCATGGTTCGGGGCAAGCATCCTTTTGTGAGCACGTCACGGCGTTTTAATAACTTAACATTCAAAACTTAACTAAACTACACACTGATCATGGTATACGAATAAAAAATAGCATAAAAATGTAGTTAAGTATCCATATTTTAATAGTATATAACTTTTATTTTTTTAATTTTATTATGCAATAATTTAAAAAAAAATCCCGAATTTCCCCTAGACTGAGAATTGTGACATTTTTTCTCTAGGCATCCCCTCTTCTCTAATTTACTGATCATTCCTCCAAGAAGTATAAAATGTTATGTAAATTACTTACTATAATACTATCATCCCTCAGAAAACACATATTTTATAGCCTTCAATCTTATTCGGTTACAGAGCTATCAGAAGAAAATAAACTCCTTTTGCCATGCTCACCTGTAACATCCTCCCTTTCAGTACTTGCCAATAGTTCTCTCTGACTTTTAATATCATATTATTTATAGCCAATAGAAAGCCAAGATTCATTTTATCAAATGATGTATTACTATATGTTGTTTTCTCTACACAGAACCTTTAGTTTCGCTTCCAGTTCAATATTTACTCCCACAGGAAACATATCAACGAGCTTATCTGAATTTCTAACCACTCTTGTCGCATAGTCAGGAGGCAAGAAAAATTGTGATAGTTGTGGGACATATTCTGATTTTTCTATGTTATTATTCTGTGTTATTTTGAGCATTATGTAATTAATTTAAAAAATATTTAGTGCCGTAGTATACCATTAGTATAAAAAAGTAAGTTTAAGTGTCATAGACAGACAAGACCCAAGTAAGCTATGTATTTCTTTCTTTTTTCATGTGCATTCTTCATTTATTATTTCAAAAATAACTAAAATGTAAAAATAGGAAAATTCTACAAAGAAAAATGTGGTAATTTCAATCTATTTAGTTTTTTTTTGTGGTTACGAGTTCGGTCAAATTGATCAGCCGTGTATAGAGTTAGGGTAGAGGAAATAATAGATAAAACATGAAGTTTTACTTATAAAGAAATGTTTCAAATTTGTGTAGGAGGTTTTAAAGATTTTACAATTGAAATTTGAGACTTTTGAGACGAAGAAAAGTATTTTTCATCTTAATGTAAATATTACTTTGCATTCAGACTAGCCAAAAAAAGAACTATATATATATATTCATGGATAAATCTTTAGCAAAAATACTTCATTAAGCTCGTGATGTTTACTTAATGTCTGCCAAATTTTGTGAAGATACACAAACTGTATTAAAAGTTATAGTATCAAAAATACTACAATATGGTCGGTTCCTGGGACCGAGCCTGTATTGAGAGAGTTATTAATTAACATAATAATGGTATTAATAAATTTCATCTGATTTTTTTTTTCGTTTCTGTATGTCCCCCCTTAGACCATGGATAGTCGTTGCATATTCTAAAACTGTTTTTCATCTTTATTACGTATAGTTCTACTGGAGCCCTAAACTTGTGCGTGACTGAATTAATTGGAAGAAAGTAACAAACATTCCAATATTTACTTGTTACTTTGACAGCATCTAACTAACAACCCACAGAAGCTAGTTATATATATATTCAAGAAGTCTTCCTGGCTTTTTTACCCAGTCCCCCAAATTTCAATTCTGGTAGTAATTGGTTTAAAAAATCTTACAAACTCGAAGGGGATTCAAAGGCAACCAGGGGGTATTCAGAAACTATTGTTTCTCTTCGCCCAGTTCGCGGAATTTAGGTTTAATCTTCCACTGAATGTGAAAAAAAAAATATCTAACGGTCGAGATGTTAAATGACTTGATAAGATTTTACAAGTAGGGTGTTAAGGTTATTAACATGTGGATTGTTGATTGACTAATTTGAAAAGTGTGAGAGTGTAATTAGCATGACTAATTAAAACCTCGAGACATCCGGGAATGTTGCGAGCTAAAAACAGGAAGCCGGAAGAAGTGAAGTTTTGGTAGGCAATGGCGGTGAAGTTGATCAAGGCCACGAGGAAAACATCCAGTTCCAGGTCTATAAACAAACATCAGTAACTATGGCCACTATGGTTAGGGCGTTCGACTCGCACGCTGCGAGTCGCGGTTTCGATTCCCCGTCATACCAAACATGCTCGCCCTTTCAGCCGTTGGGGCGTTATAATGTAATGGTCAATCCCACTATTCGTTAGTAAAAGAGTAGCCCAAGAGTTGGCGGTGGGTGGTGTTGACTAGCTGCCTTACTTCTAGTATATCACTGGTAACTTAGGGACGGCTAGCGCAGATAGAAAACAAAAAAATTTTAATATATCTATATATACACACAACACTATAGTTACTGTACTGATATGCTGCCATATTGTTTTGTTGTTGTTGTTGTTGTTTTTTCTTGAACAAATCATACATTCCTATAGAATTTCTGTTCAAAACTGTATCATTAAGTTGTCGAGCTTTTTTATATGTATTTCTGAAGTAAAAAACAAAAGAGCTTTCCCAAAATCATATGTTTGATAATTAGATATTTAGTTAAAACTTCTTATTTCAAAAACTAAACTTGCATTTATTTCTAGAACTTAATAAACAATCGTCTGTTCACTAAAACAAAATCGAACCTTTTAGGTTCTAACTGCCTTTTCCCCTATGGAACAAGAACTGAACAAAACTGAAAAGTTTAAACATTAAGGTTTGTTTGTTGTTAAGCACGAAGATTCCAAATGGACTATCAGTGCTCTGTCCATAACGAGTATCGAAATCCGGTTTTTAGCGTTATAAACTGTCACCTACCGCTGAACCACTAGGAGCAAACATCAGAGAACTAAGTAGATTTTTTCCAAATGAAATAATTAAGTTTATCGTATTTTAAAAGTGTTCGACTAGACTTCCATAACAGTCGAGTAATTCTAGTAATTCCACGTGTTTTTCGAAGATTTTAACTAATGAGATATTACGAAGACGTTCAAAAATACTGGTGGGAACATAACATAATGGCAGAACAAGAGACCGATGGAAACCTGTAACCCTGTATTTCAAAGAAATTTCTGTCATCAAAATCATCTACATTTAACCATGCGTCAGGTAATTCCATTATATCCAAAATCCTCCATTACTACCAGTGCCCTAGAGTCATCTATTTTATTTCTGATACTTTTAGCATTACAATTAAGCCTATCCTACTTCTGTACTCATTTCCTATGCTAAACTTTTCTCTACATCGTATTTTTTTGGCATTTAGTTTATCCTGGTCCTCATCACTTTCTAGTCCAAGTTTAAAACTTTCCTTACAGCTGAGTTAATAGCCCTTGCAAACAAGCCAGTCCCTAATCTATTTAAATGTAAACCATCCATTCCAAAAAATTCCCTTCTCCCATTAAACTGATCCCGCAAGTCCAAACAGCCTATCTGCTCATCCTTAGGTATTAACCTAAGCCTAGCGTTTAGCCCTAGTGACCTACTCATAATTTCATCCCCGCAATTAATTCTCGGCAGTATCCCTGACCCAATTAAGTTATGGCCCTTTTCTTTAAATACCTTTATTAAGCCTTTGTACTTATTAATTAGCTCCTCTGAACAAACTTTCCAGAGTTTCCAAACTATGTTCTACGGAACACTGGTGTTCTGTCCGAGATTGATAGGTGCTCCGTGTGAAAATCATGATTTTAAATGTTAATAAAATATTTAACAATTAATTAATTATGAAATATTTTCCTATGTATTAGAATTAGATAATATCGATTTCACATTGAAGAAGAATTATAGAAGATGTCATATCTATTCTACATAATATCTTAGTGGAGACGTTTGTACCTAAAAAAGCATAAAAATGTAAAAATTCATTAATATGTAATTTGATTAAATAAATAGATGAATAATACACAAATCTAGAGGGCGCTGCTCGCGCAACATACCCTCTACGCCGATATTTCACGTGTCTAGTGTTCCGTAAGCTTTTTCTCAGCTGAAAAGTGTTCTATGTCCAAAACAGTTTGGGAAAGGCTGCCCCAAATCATTAGCCCCCTACATGCACACAAAAACTGCATCATTGCTAGCCCTCTTTATTACATCATAGCATAATCTAATTCTTTTCTCCCTATTTATTTCATAGCCATTGATATTGAAAATAATACATTGTATCTGTCACAGCTGCAACATGTGATACTCTGCAGATGGTTTTATCTTCATACACATAAGGTCTATTTTGACAGTAAGATATAAGAATGACATTATATATCCAAAGTAAGCAGATTATATCTGAATTACATATATATACATCAACATTCTAAAACTTAAAGAGCACCCCTCATGACCCTTGAGAAAATATGGATTTATCTGGGTTATTCATCACGATTTTAGTGTAATTATCTCGCAGAAGATAACATTGTAAGGTTTGCTCCAATTTTAGGAGCAAGAACACGAAAAGAAAATAATGTTGATTATTGAAATCAATTCGAAAATTCCTCTATCTAGTCTTTCAGGCTTAGAATGGTGCAACAAAGGCGAATGGCAGTTGTTTAGCGTAAAGAAAGATATTCTTAGCATGCAATCTTTCATTCTTACAGCTACTAGTCGTTTCACACGTGTGATATCATGAGTAAAAGTTGCTTCTTATTGTCTTCTTCTAAATTACAACGATTTAAGAAACATTAGGTCAAATTTACACAAGAATATACTGGAGAAACTAACTCATGCTCCAAACTTATCAAAGATCGTAATTCTAACAATGTTACAGAAACTAGTGTATAGACAGATGGATATTATAGTATCCTTATATTATATTCCACTTCAAAAACAACTGGTATGTTTATTTATTTTTTACTTTAACTATAACTACTAATTCAATTTATGCATAAATTGATGTTTTCATTTCTCTTTCTAAATTATGTAATTTGTACGATATGTACTTTAAAGAAAGACCAGTATTTATTTTTTAATATTTTCATTTTAAATTAATATTAACTGACAAAACATTTATTTCATGTTCGATTTAGGCTTAAATTGAAGCATCAGGCTGTTACTTAATAGATTTCTATTTGAAAAGCTACCTAAAACAGGCTGATATTTGGTATTTTCGACCTGAATTGCACTATACACTTGGGCAAAATGTCCAGGTCAAAAATCCCTTACTGTCAGGCATAATTATTCCTAATTCAAAATTGCTGAGAGGAGGGAGATAAGTCAGTCACCAGTACCTGTTATTTTGTTATTTGTTATTTTAGCCCAGATTAACGGGACAGATTTTGTCATGCTCTAAACGTCAGTTAAGTATAAAGCTACACAATGGGTTATCTGTACTGTGCCCACCACGGGTATCGAAACTCGGTTTCTAGCGTTATAAGTCCGCAGACTTACCGCTGTGCTAATGAGATTTAATAAGTTTTATTAGTTGTGGAAAACAGTAGCTGATGTTATTTTCTTCTTGTATTTAAGTTCTATCCAGATTGCAAACAAATTAATCGAACATTACTTTCTAGATATAATGAGAATTTATCAGGTTGTAAACAATAATTCAGTGATGCTCTCATGTTATATTCAATACAAATGCTAGACGTATTATTCTAGCTACCAATTAAACGACATAACAGGAAGTGTGTCAAATAAAAACCAAATGTTTACTGTATATATACATGTAACTACTTCCAAAGTCTTTTGCACATAAAATTCAAGATACCGAAAACGTAATATGTCCCGTAATACTCGTTACTCTCGTTAACTTCTATTGTTAATTTCACAGATTACTTTAAGATGCATAATTTTCTTAGTCAGAAGGTTGATGTTATTATAATTTGTTGAAACGTTATTAACTTCGTATATACGTGTGGGGGTGATTATGGTATGTAGAAACTCTGAACTGAATCAGCGGGAAGTTGCAGCAAAACTCAATGTGAGACATCCTGGAAGACAGACACCCTCGTTTCACACAGGTGTTTTCATATGCTTGACAAGTTTCGTGAAACTGGTTCTGTGGCCAATCGTAGCAACGAATGAGGATCTTTCGGACACTGTGGCATGTCGTCTCTTACCAAGCACTACGATTATAAATTTCTCAAATTGCGCGAGAAGTAGACCAAAGCCAAAAAAAAGTGTCATCCCAACCCTGAAGCAACATAACCTACATCGTTATAAGAAACACATATTCCAGAAATTCACCAAGATTGCCCAAGCTGGAATTGAGTTTTGTGAATGGTTCATGACGTAGGAGGAAATTGTTTCGGTCAGAATAGGTAATATTTTGCGTCAACTGTGAAATGGACTTCCACAATTACCGGTACAGGTCCTACGAAAACCCATACAGGGTTGCAGGAACCTGAAATCATGGAGCAGATGGAATGACTGTTTGGTGTGACTTCATAGCATGTCATAATGATCTCCCATTTTTAATTGAGGAACACTGGCTGAAGAGGGCAACCGAGCTATATTGAAGAAACATGTTGCCCCAGCGACTGCAGATTTGCAAAACATACAAGAAAGTGTACAGTTCCAGCAAGATGGGGCGCCGCCCTTACTACCCGTTGGATGTCAGGCAACACCTGGATCTTTTCTTCTGGCGATACATCAGGCACTTGGTGTGTGTTACACATCCTAGTAACGTGAAAGACTTGAAGCAGCTAATCAAAACAGCTAGCCAGTGCAATCATAAAAACGCAAGTGCAACAGAATGTGAGCCGTAACCTGGGCGAAATAATAACATTACATCTGGATATAAACATTGCACATTTGAAACAACTATAAAGGCAGGACTACGATAGTAGTGCCATACTTTGCATCACCGCGTGTGTCCGTTGCATGATTAAAATCTATCCTTTCAGATTTCAAACCCAACATAAAATAAAGTCGGTAACTATGATTCTCAGAAGGTAGTTGAAACAAGACACAGAGCCCATATATAGTATTTGTTTAGCAACACAGATAGCTTTTATAATACAATGAATCAGAAGTTTAAGAGGTTTTCCTAAATCAGGGCTTCAATCCTGGATCCCCGAGTCACACTCGTGCTTTGACATTTATGTTCTATAAACTAGCCTACCAGGACTCAAATTCCAGAGAAGTAGCTCTTATCTTGAGAGTTCAAATTTTTTATAACTATATTAGAGTTATATATGTTTTCAGTGATACATGATTGCGTTTTAATTTTGCATCAGTTTGAATTTCGAAATGAGTCAAAGCAATTTGAACCTACAGACATGAATTACCTTATAAGAAGATAAGTGAGACAATATATGTTTGTACCGTTTACGATGTTTTTGTAAGCCACATAATAGTCAGTTTAGCCTTTGTACAAATAGAAATGCGAGTAACCACATTTTACTCACGAGAATTTCTTAGACGAGATATCTCCATCTTTTCAATAATGCACTCGGCTATTCATTGATCTTTAGTGTGCACTTTTTCAATATATTTCACATTGTAAAAAGCTCTTTTAATTTACAAACAAATCACTATCTAAAAAAATATACTATGAAAGATAGCATTGAAGATGAAACTAGAGTAATTCTAGAGAATACCCTAAAAAGGCAACATTGAGAATACCATAAGAAGGCAACATTTTCAATGAAACTATAATTTTCAAAAGAGCTGCTAGAAATTGAAAGTTTAAAGAACAAAATGCATTGTTGGAATTTGTTCAAGCTCACTTTCAACACTACGACGGTTCATTTTATCAAAGTGTTCCAATAAAATAAAACTTCTGGATTTTTATTATAATGCAAATTTAGTAGCATTTTCTTGTTAATTGTTTGTTTGTAGTTAAGAACAAAGCTACACAAAGTGTTATCTGTGCTCTGCCCACCACGGGTATCGAAACCCGGTTTCTAGCGTTGTAAGTCCGCAGACATAACGCTGTGCCACTAAGGGGGGGGGGACTTGTTAATGGTAAATCATGATTTATTGTTTTTATCAAAGATGAATGTATTGTTTATGAAATTTAGTCAAATTAAACAGAAGTCACAAAATGTTTTGTTTTTACATTCTATAAGATTACTCCTTCTGTATAAGGCTTCTCTTAAATTAATTAATGTTATTATTAATTATTTACAAACTGAAACTGTCTAGCATACCCACGTGTTATTCAAACATGACTAAGCAATTCGAACAGATGGGTAAGTTCACACAAGTTGATGAACTAACGTTCATGAGCAATAATTACTTCTAAATAAGAAACATAGGATTACCTTTGATGAAAACAGAGCACTCACTTTGAGTGATATAAGAAGTTACATGTTTAGTTTCTGCGGCGAAAACCGAATTCGTTTGGGATTCAAAAGAATTCCAAGCAAGTACTCTAAGCAATCTTCACGGTCTAAACTTGTCGGAAAACTTTCAACTAATTTAATGATACGCAATAAAAAATGCTGTCTAAGTTTCAAGTACTCAACTTTTAAAAGTATATATTAAATTATCAAGGTTAGGCTTTAAAATGTTCATAGCACAGCAAGGCTGTGTCACTAAAACAGTAATCTATACCTATAAATTTATCTGTAGGTCTTCCTTTCTCTTTCTCTCTCTCTCTCTCTCTCTATATATATATATATAAATTGTTCTTCAAAGGGTCAGTGGTAAGTTACGGACATACAACTTTCAAATTAGGAATTCCCCGTGATGGGCAGAGCACAGATAGCCTATTATGTAACTTTCTGCTAAAACAAATAAGCAAAAATCTATCTGTATATTTCTATCTGTCTATCTATCCATCTATCAAATATAATAATTGTTTATTCGTCTTTGTTTTAAACTATTGACATATCCGTCTATCTTTTATAGGCTATTTCATCATGTTAGAAACGTTCGTTTTATTCCTTATTTATGACTGTCAGTTAGGGCTCATCTTGCTTCGAGAGATTTATTCCTTAATAAGTTAGGTACGTTTGTTTCCTGCTCCACTACATGACTCCGCTTGCACTAAATGAGAAGACAAACCATCTGTATCTTTATCAGCTTATAAACCATAAAACCTTTGTTTTCATCGAAGATACCTTTGTTGTATTTTTTGTTTCTAGAAAAGATCGTGTTTTTTTGTTTGTTTTTTTAGTGAAAAGGATATCGTAGTAATAAAGTGGATGATCTACAAAATATCTAAAGAGGATTCCAGAAAAAAACTACTTTCTTGGAAGATCTAACAGGGACGTTTCTTCAAGGCTAGTAACTGCAATTTGTCAGACCCTGTAATAATACAAAACGCTTCAGATAAGCGAATCAAAACTAATCATTTCAGTGATAGAGACCATAAGTAGGTTTCTTCAAAAATCTCAGCTAGAAGTATTCATCACTAAGAACTAGTTTTCTTCTGGACTTAAAAGTAGGTTCCACTGGAAAAGGTAAATTAGTTTCTTCCAGGCTAACAAACTGATCCTTCAGTACTACTAAGTCAGTTCTCTCTGGAATTAGCCATTAGGTTTACATTTATTAACAAATAGGTTTATTAAAGATTGATAAGTAAATTATTTCAGTAAAAAACAAATAAATTTCTTCAAAATCAATAAGCAGATTCCTTCAAGAAAAACAAGTAGGTTTCTTAAAGTCTAATATATAGGTACCTACATGACAAACAAATAAGTCTCTTCAAGTCTAATATGTAGATTCCTACTGATAAACAAGTAGATTTCTTCAGGACTAATATATAGGTACCTACATGACAGACAATTAGGTCTCTTCAAGTCTAATATGTAGATTCCTACTGACAAACAAGTAGGTTTGTTCAGGACTAATATATAGGTACCTACATGACAGACAATTAGATCTCTTCAAGTCTAATATGTAGATTCCTACTGACAAACAAGTAGGTTTCTTCAAGACTAGGAAGTAACTTTCTTGAAGAATAATAAGTAGGTTCCTACAAAAGCAACAAATAGGATTCTTCAAGACTATAATAGTTAGAGACTTCCAGCTCAGCTAACTAAGATACTATTTTGATGAATAAAAAGCATGTTTTCTTTAGTACTAAAAGGTTTATTCCTTTAAGAAAGTTAATTTCTTAAGTGATATCAAACATTTCTTTAAGCTCGTTTCTTAGATGCTTTCTTGACAATAGTATGTGCTGAATATTTTGCTTAAGAAGTTGCGTCCAAGTAAAATATTATTTTGCCTCACTGACAATATTAGTTTGCATTTGTATGTTTGAAAAAATTGTTTTTTTGTAGGTGTCCATATAGATTTGTTGTTTCCTACATATTGTCCAAATCCTGTCATGCCGTCCAAGTTATCGTTTAGTAGAGACATGACCTATGCTATATTTTAAATGTGTATTATATCCATGTGTACATACACATGCACTGTTCATAAGTTTTGATAATATATTTATGTCTGTAAATGTAGCTAACCCGTGTATATGTATTACTCGATTAATGTAGTATTGTTAATGGATCTCACACACACACACTGTACAAATATCTAAGTTCTATAGCAGGAGTGTTTTAATAATAAAACTAATAAATAAAATACTTATCAATTTGCTTTTGTACTTTTATACTTCTATATATTTGCTTCCATTGTTCAACACACAATCAAGTTCAATTAAAATCTTACGTAATGCTCCATTTATTTCTCCAAACCAATTAAACATTCACTGTTTAGAAAGCACGCGTGGCGACAAAGTGTCTCCAAGGTCCCAATTCTGATGGCCTTTATGCCTTTTCGGTTTTACAGCCATAATAGTGCAGACAATGAAAAGAAATTAATGATTTTATGGTGGCCCTAGAAGTTTTTCTCCTATGGTGTATTTTAGTTTGAGAAGAACGCCGCTGGATATTATGGAAAAACATAACTTGTAAAATAATGAAAATGTCCACGAAGTTTAGCCAGCATTAAAACCAGTGTTCGTTTTTATCGTGAGAGAAACTGCACACTGCTTCTTGTATGCTACACAAGTTGTTATTTAAGTTAGGAAACCAATAACGAATACGTTTGCTATATTTAATATTAAAACCCTGCAATTCGTTTTGTTGTTATTGATTAAACGAAACCATAAAATCAGCTAATGATTTTTCTTACTGAAAGCTAGTGTTATTATTAGACATAAAGCTCCAAGGAATATGTGTTATTATCAAACATAAAGCTACAAGGAATATGTGTTATCATTAAACATAAAGCTCCAAGGAATATGTGTTATTATTAAACATAAATCTCCAAGGAATATGTGTTATTATTAAACATAAAGCTCCAAGGAATATTTCTTTCGTCTCATCGGATTAGATTTTTATACCACACTCATCATTTAATATCTTTCAAATATCAGCTCCAATTATTGTGCTGAAATTTGATTTCCTTTCATGTGCAGTAAGTACCTGGGTTTAGTGAGTTTGTGCGAAGTCTACCTATGACTCAGACATGCCTCCAAAAGTATGAGGACTGAATATATGTTTACTAATCCTAAAAAATGTGTATCTGCCAGATTGGGAATTTTTTTCATTGTATTTGCATAAGTTACTGATTTGAAATATACTAAGTTTCCTATAGCTCATTTCTAACCCTAATAAAAATGTATTTGGTAAAATATTTGGAAAGGCTAGTTTTTTGTTTGTTTTTTTTTGGCTGTAATAAAAAACATAAAACGAATTGCAACATTATTATTACCTCCGCCACAGATTGGGACGTAAGTCATGTTTTCACCCCTATTTGTGTTTGTCAATAAAATTTCTCAAAAATGGCTCAATGGATTTGGACAAAAGTTGGTATACATTTGAAGTATGAACCAACTTAGAAGTGATTAATTTTTGGAAGGTCAAAGTCACAACAAGGTCACGAAAATTCCCATCTTTTAAAATGGGATCCGATTTTTCACATCATTAATACTCTATAACTCAGTCAAAAATTATCAGATTTTAATGAAACTTGGTGGGCTTATGTAGAATATTATTCCTCATTATTCTGCCGAAAATGATTAGGATCCGTTGATAACGACGGACATACGGTCATATTTTTGTATTTTTTGAGAGCTGAATATGATCAACACTGCGTGGCGGAGGTATGCGCTCTACTGAGTGCCCCCGCTTTAGTTTTATAAGTTATAATTGACGCTGTACTTTCAAATAAATGTCTCAGAGAAGTTAGGAACTTTAAACAGTATTAGAATCGCAAAATTCAATACATCGTATTCTTCTTATAGAACTGGGTTGCAACTGAAGGTAAAACTCTATTGTCAGAGAGAAATATTAGAATATTCCTTAAATATTCATTTGATATATTCCACCTTTCATGGATCCATGATCAGAGGCACTTTTATTCTTTTGTAACATTATCATGTTGATCACGTACGTACTCACGAGGGACAAGTTCAGAACTTGTTACACAGATGTTCCTTTCCTTGAATCATTGGGACTATTGGCCTTGATTTATAGCTGGTGACACACTGTAAAAAAGAAACTTTCCTAGCATTTCTATGCTTATCGTATAAGTATTCATGAGTGATAACTTCAAACCTTGTTACACAGATATTTCGTTCCTTGAACAGTTGGGATTATTGGCCTTGATTTATAACTGGTGACACACTGTAAAAGGGATCTTTCGCAATATTGGCTTGCTAATAGTTTTTGTATTCACGCGGGTAAGTTAAAATCTTGCTGCCTTGATATTCCATTGTTTTAATAAGCCTTATTGATCTTGACTTTTAAACGGTGACACACAGTAAACTATAGTTTCAAGACGTCTTTATTTAATAAAATTAACTGCCATAAGAGACAGCAAGGTTAAAGAGACATTTATTGTTTTGTGAATGGCTGGCAAATCAATGTAATTTTTCGTAAGGCCTAACAAGGTAAACGTAGACCTAAAATATATTGGATTAGTTAGGCCTATTATCATATGTAGGAAGGCTTTAAAGTTACGATTATTCATTTCAGATAACCTAATTAGTCTTGTGTGTTTTCATTGATTTCTCAAGAAAGTTAGATATTATGAATAAATATTATGATTTGTTAATTCCTAAACCTTATAATTACCGATCACATCCTGATATACTGAATTTATGAAAATTGGTTTTATCCAAAGATACACACGGAAGTAAAACCAATCCATGAAACCTTTGCAAACACTCAATTGATAAACCTGAAGTAGCCGTCATCCCACGTACTTACTCGTGCAAAGCAAATATCCAGTAGCAATGATTAAAAGATCAACTTGTTTTGCTATTAATTACATAATCATTACCAAAGTAGATGAAACATGGTTTTTACATTTACACATTCTTAGCCATTCAGTGTTATCCACGTATGTTGTATTGACTGTATGTTTGATGTCTGTGATACTGAATATTTACAGTTTATACTAAACATGTATTTGTTTGTTGCTCAGTTTTGTATAGTTATTTTGAATAAATGTGCCTATACATGCTTCACAGTACAAATATGGCCTTTTTTTCTTTATTGGTTCATTTCTCTTTACTTTTTGTTTTGGCTTACAAAGAAATGTCTGTCCTGCAACAAGAGAGATAATGAGAATTAATAGAACGTATGTTAGGGAAGTTATCTCGATAACACGGTTCATATGACTTCGGTGTTGTCATAAGAAAAGAGCAAAAAATGTAGCTACACCGAGTAACGAGGTTATGGAATAAGTGACAGCAGCATGAGAGATAGAAGAAGAGCTGAGAAACGTTCAGTTGATTAAATGAATTACTGCAGTACAAGATAGATAGAAAGAAATTTCGTAAATATCTAGCCCATCTAATAAATTACAAAGAAAGATAAAACTAATTAGGATTTCCTAAACATGATATCAAATAGTAAAGATTAAATATACCTGAACTTTTTAATCTTTAGTTAGTTACTGTAACCTTTGTCTTATACTTCTAAACGGTTTGGCTTTATTACAATTTATTTTTGTCAATAAGTGTGCATATTAGAATAAACTTTATATTAAATCTGTACTTAAAATTATCTAGTAAATATTAGGATGCGAAAAATTTGTGCATTGTGAAATTTATGTAAAAGAATAAATATCAGAATTTTCCTAAAATATGGTCCTCCAGTGGCACAGCGGTAATTGGCAGAGCACAGATAGTCCTTTGTGTAGCTTTGTGCTTAATAACAAACAAACAACAACCATAAAATAAGCTGAAATTATAATTATTTAGGTTCACCTGTACATATTAGATTCTGTTCGCCTTTAGTAATACTCTTTCCAATTCAAATTTTACTACTAATAATAAATAGCCAATTGAAGCAAATACCTTAACCTCACTGCAGGAGTTGTATTAAAAAAAATAAGCATTGCATTTCTTCAAGTGTTTGTTTAGAGAAAGTATGTTAGTAAAACATTTTGCACTCGTATGTAATTAGATTTAATCTTTCCATTTTGTTGTAAGTTAAAACTCAATAAATTAAAACTGAAGGAGAAGCACATCCCTAATGGTTATTCAACCAAACGCAACTAAACTTGAAAGTAAAGCTAAACTGCGTGATGGTTAGTTCTGCAGTAACTGGTGAAATCTAAAGTGAGTTTCACAGTTTAACAGATAAAGGAGAATAATTTGTCTTGTCAAAGGATGTTCTAAAGTAATTAAAACCATCGGTGTGATTTTGACGAAAAAAAAAGACAATTATTTAAAGTTTTGGATACGATTGTGGTACCCACAGAGTAGCGTAAGTGAATTATTCACTGATATTACTGTGATAAGTGTAAAGGAAAATAATTCGTCTTATCAATTGGGTTCTAAGGTAATTGAACCAGCCTGTGTGGACTTTTAATAAGAAAAGCGAATTATTTAACGTTTTAGATACGACTACGATATCACATAATGTAAATAATTTTTTGTACATACGTTTGACTTGTTTTCAATATATTATTTTTAAACAGTTTGATTGTGTGCTGTCCATTTGTTGTTCGAATTTATCGTCAACAAGACACAGACACCTACTGTAAAGAATACCGGCCCTATAGAACCTGATGATAGTATAAAATATAGAATTGTCACTCAAAAAAAAATAAAATTTTAGCAAAATCAAATCCAATAAGATAAGTTAATCCACTAACACATACAGAAAATAATAATATTAAAAATAGTGCAAGACAGTGCAAAAGGTGAATTTTTAGAGGAAAATGTCTGTGCCAATGATTCCCAAAAGCGATGAGGAAATCCCATCTATCAGACCTAATCCAAAAAGCGCAGGAGAAGAACAAAACAGCCAGAAGAAGATAAAATACACACCGTCCCAAACCTTACTACCAATCATCTTCTGCAGCCGATTGTAGGTATATTACTTATATTATTAAATGTAATTGATATACAGAACTCACATAACCTCACTCCTCATTTTTTGAATGAGCAAGCTCTCTTCCATACGGAGGAGCTGTTCATCATTTACCCTTGCTGATATCTTAAAGTCATTTGAATGAACGACTACGTAACACTAATCTAGGACATGTGAAAGTGCACTCGATACAGGAGTGCATCTCAAACTTGCGTGTTCTTTCACACGAGTTAAGAATTATCTTTTAAAGGGCCCGATTTAGGTTTGCTGACAGTAGGGACAAGGAAATTTATAAACTACATTTGATGATTAATACAAGAACACGGTTCTTGGATCTTTAAAAAATTGTAGGCGACAATTAAGTTTCAAAATACATCTCAGCTGTATTTAATAAAGAATATTTTCCCGTGTATGGCGAAGTAATAACGTGATATTTCGGAAATTCGTATATTAAAGGTTTACTAAAACTTCACTTATTTAGATAGTTACAGAGTCTTCTGTTAATAATATAAATAGGGACACCATTTTTGCAAAAAATTTATTTGATTTTAATGAATTCTTTATGCAAAGCTCCATAAGCGCTAGATATTTTGTATGTACGATAGAACAAAATCTTAAACACATCTTAACTTTAATACAAAGCTTGCGAAGTTATACTACAAGCCAGTAAACGTTTTTTATGGCATACTTCGCGTTTGAAGTGACCATTATTTTTATCAATCAATGTCCAGAAATATGAGTTTATGATCTTGTTGATGTTCAACACTGAATTTTATACTATTATGATTGCTGTCCATGTACTCAAGAAACTGAGGAACTTGAACAGAATTTCTAAAGATGGTAAATGGAAATTGAGGAACGTGAACAGAGTTTCTAAAGATGGTAAACGGAAATTGAGGAACATGAACAGAGTTTCTAAAGATGGTAAACGGAAATTGAGGAACTTGAACAGAGTTTCTAAAGATGGTAAACGGAAATTGAGGAACTTGAACAGAATTTCTAAAGATGGTAAACGGAAATTGAGGAACATGAACAGAGTTTCTAAAGATGGTAAACGGAAATTAAACAACGTGAACAGAGTTTCTAAAGATGGTAAACGGAAATCAAACAACGTGAACTGAGTTTCTAAAGATGGTAAACGAAAATTGAGGAACATGAACAGAGTTTCTAAAGATGGTAAACGGAAATTGTGGAACTTGAACAGAGTTTCTAAAGATGGTAAACGAAAATTGAAGAACTTGAACAGAGTTTCTAAAGATGGTAAACGGAAATTAAACATCATGAACAGAGTTTCTAAAGATGGTAAACGGAAATTGAGGAACTTGAGCAGAGTTTCTAAAGATGGTAAACGGAAATTAAACAACGTGAACAGAGTTTCTAAAGATGGTAAACGGAAACTGAAGAACTTGAACAGAGTTTCTAAAGATGGTAAACGGAAATTAAACAACGTGAACAGAGTTTCTAAAGATGGTAAACGGAAATTAAACAACGTGAACAGAGTTTCTAAAGATGGTAAACGGAAATCAAACAACGTGAACAGAGTTTCTAAAGATGGTAAACGGAAATTGAGGAACTTGAACAGAGTTTCTAAAGATGGTAAACGGATCATCTATATATCTACAGTAGTAAAGCAGTTTTAAAGTTTGTGGACAGTCTTCCAACCATTGTTTTTCACGATAGCACAAAAAAGACTGGTCTAGAACCCATAGCGACATCATCAGGCTGATCATAAAGGTTACCGTCAAGAATAATTTGAGTCTTCTCTGTGGCAGAGTTCATCAACTTAAAAAGTACTGATTTAGAAATATTCATATTGTAAGAACTGTTGTTAAATATTTTATCAGCACTACTGTATAGTTTCTTTTAAAGTGTGCTTGTATATAACGACTCAATACCAAAGCTGGTGCAATAAACATTGCTATCAGACTTCATTAATTGTATTTCACTATAGAATTCAAAGCTGTCTTTCAACGTTTATTCATTAGTAGTAAAAATCTTCAAACTTTCAACCAAAACGCCAATTCAACTTATCTCTTTAGTATCATTCAGAATATACTTTGAATAATTAAAAAAACTATCGCCTAAATTGGTCAACTCAAACAACGTTTTTACAATATTGTATAAAAATTTTATTTGCGTTTCATTAAAATGCTTGAAACAACTTACTTTGTTCTCCAACAACTCGAGCGCTCCCATAGATTGTTGTGTTAAAGATTTGAACAAGTGATTTTTTTTGTCTAATTTCACAATTTAACAGTTCATCTTGAGTTTTATCATATTACCCACAACAACAAAATTGAGGAATCAAAACTGAAGATTCAGAAACGAGGGAATATTTTCAAGCATTTGTATTCATTCAAAAATGTATATGTAATTTAGTTTTAGAATATTTTAAGTGTAATTTTGCAGCATTATTTCTATCCGCAATCTTTCAAACCGATTTACTGCCGCAGATATATATGTAGATGACACGTTTACCATCTTTAGAAACTTTGGTTCAATATTTCAGTACTTGAACAGCAAGCATAACAGCAAAGAATTCACTATTGAACGTCGACAAGACAAGACTGGTACACATAGTTTTTTTAACACAAATACGTTTTAATATACACATAACAATACAATTTACAATAACAGTTATTACCAACAATTATTCATAAGCAAAAGTTTTACAAAGTTACAAGCAATATAAAGTCTTCTTTCTAGTCTTTCTTATCGAGGGATTAAGATAAGCGAGTTAGTTACGAGTTGACGTAGGTATAATTCATTTAACTATAACAGGGAGCTTTTTCCTTCGTTACTCACCAGCCACACACGCCCGATTACAGATCGAGTTTCTTTTACCGCTGAAGTTATATAATATCATCGTAAAGGAACAAATGAATCCACTGAAGTTAAATAATTTGTAATGTTCGAACTTTGTAAAGGTTCCTGGTCAAATATCTGAAGTTTT
>NW_013667742.1:161509-172417 GCF_000517525.1 Limulus polyphemus
AAATTTAAGACTTTACGTACATACATATATTGTTGATTCTTACTTTCGAGAATCTTTTACAATTTTGGAGAATAGGCGGGAGTTTCGTAATACATATTTAACACTATAATCTATGCAAATTTCTGAATATGAACTTAATCTAAACAAACGTTGATATTAAAATAAATATATAAAAATAAATCTGTCACACCATTCTAATAGAAATTATACAATAAAATACGTTTGCTGGTTTGTAAGGCTTGTACCAAAAGCTTTTCTAATAACATTTGGTTAATATTTTGTTTTATCGTACATACAAAATAGCAAGTACTTATGAAGCTGTGCATAAAGAATTCTACAACATTAAAGAGTTCTTATGCAAAAATGGTTTTCCTATTCGTAACTATTTAAATAAGCAAGGTTTAATAAACCATTAATATACAAATTTTCGAGATATCCTACTGTTCGCTACTGTACTATACATAGGTAATTATTCTTTGATTATTAAAAATAAATAATAAATTTACTTCATAGAGCATATCTTCAAATAATGCTGAGATATATTTTTAAACCTAATTGTCTCCTACATATTTTATTTTTGGTTAGATTTAAGGATGGTACTTATATAAAATCATCAAATCTAGTCTATAAGTTTACTTGCCCATGTTGCCAGCAAGACTATATCGGGTCCACTCAAATATAGATGTTAACTCGTGTAAAATAACATGCAAATTTGAGATGCAAACCTACATCGAGTATATCTGAATACGCCATAGTGAGTGTGAAGTAATCGCCCATTGAAATGACAAGCATAACCTCCGTATAGAACAGTTTGCTAATACACAAACTGAGGCCTGAGATTAACCAAATGAAATCTACATATATATATATATATATTAATCCTAGCAACTTAACTGCTAAATTTGTAAAACATCCAACCTTCATCCGTAGGCAATTATTACAGGATAACAAGAACTATAAAAACCTTACCTAGATAGTTCAGTAACAATTAAAATTAAGCACCCATCCTCCCCCTTATCAGCATTATTCAGCTATACAACGGTCTAGCTGAGACAAACTTAGTTGCTTGAAGTTGGCCTTGTTATCTTGTACTAATTGTCTGGAAAGACTAATAAAAAATATTATGTTATGAGCTACGTTGAGTGGTAAATTGAAAAACAAAAGCATAAGCTGTTTCCTAGCATTATGTAATTGAGCTCGCTGACAGCTGCAGATTCGAGTGATAAAGTTATATTTACTTGTCTGTTGGTTTTTGTTTGTTTATAGTCAAGCACAAAGCTACAAAAATGGCTCTCTGTTCTCTGCCCACCACAGGTATCGATATCCTGTTTCCAGCGTTGTAAGTCCGCAGACATACTGTTGTGCCACTTGGGGAGGGGGGATTTAATTGGCACAAATATTTGTAGGCCCGTGTGTGATTCAAGAGCGTAGACTTAACCGTGTCACATATCTATCCTTAGCTTCATCTGACATTTTCTGGTTACTTATTGAGTAACGTAACAAGCATGTTTTAAATACACACTGATGAAAATGTCAAACAGAAAAGCCGAACTTTCCGAATCCAACAAGACCACACACAACTACTTGTATGATTATTAATTTCTATGGTATTTAATATATCGATATAAGCCTAACTCTCTATGCTAACTGGATCGAAACTCGTACAGTTTTCTTGAGTGAATAACTAAAACAACGTCAAATAGTAGCTACACAATTTTAACATAATATGGACATTTCGGAAACACATTTTAAACTATCTATTAGTGATTACCATGCATCCAAATATGCTTACTATACTAGTGACAGATCTAGAATTACAATTAACTGGTTTTTCTTTGTAATTAATGATTCCACTAATATATCTAATTTGGGGTTAAACGCAAAATTATTTAATATATCTATATAACTATATGATACATTTTCATTTATTTGTGTTACATTTGTGTTATTTGTGTTTTTGACAAAGTTTCTACCTGGCTATTCGGTTTGCTTTTAGAAATTGTTAATTGTTGTTTTTTTTCAACCCAAACATCACCATCTTTTCAACAAGTTTTCATTAACCTACAAGATAAACATAAAATCAGATTAATAAATAATCTTATTAAATATGAAACTGTTTTTTTTTATTATTCAACAGAACGTAATATTATATCATCGTGTTCATTCATCTGCACGACTAGAAAAAAAAAATGATTGAAAGAAATGACAACGAAATATTGTGCTGACAAAAAGGCTGCTGTCTTATTTCTGCAGTGCTAGGGGTTTTCTGTCTTTCAAACTACATTATTTTGGTCCAAGTTAGTAATGAGTAAACAGTCTGTCACGAACTGATGAAAATGCTATTTATTCCTGCTCTGCTAGGCGTTTTCGTTGTTTTACAAGTTACTGTATTTTGAGCCAAGTTTGTAATGACTAAGTAGTTTCATATGATCGGATGACAATGCTATCTTATTCCTGCTGTGCAAGTTCTCATATTTTAAGCCAACTTAATAATAAGTAAGTAACTTTAATCTAACACGAACTAATAAAAATGGTCTTATTCTTTCTGTGCTGTTTCTATCTTTTAAAACACAGAAACACCTAGAACTGCAGAAATAACACCATTTTCACAAGTTCTTCTCTGATTAGACTACTTACTTCTCATTAACCTGAATCAAGATACAATATATTGTAAAACACAGAAACACCTAGAACTGCAGAAATAACACCATTTTCACAAGTTCTTCTCTGATTAGACTACTTACTTCTCATTAACCTGAATCAAGATACAATATATTGTGCAATATATTGTAACTTAAAGCAAGTTGACTCTGAATAAGTAGTCTAATCTGACACGAACTAATAAAAATTTTATCTTATTCTTGCTGTACTAGGCGTTTTTACAATATATTATATTTTGTTTAATGAATTCATTCAAATAATTTGCACTTTTATGTGTATAAAGTCACTTAAAATTATAATGGTTTTGTTATGCGTGTTTGTTTATGAGATATTTTTGGTTTGTTCGTTTTATTATAGCCTATATAATATTTCATTGTACCCAAAACGGCATACATTTAACTAAACTAATGAGTTATTTTACTAACAAATTTAAGTTAATGTCGAGAATATTCAGAAGTGAGACCCACGGAACAAATGTTAATTCCGTTATTTCCGGATTGAAAACGCTGGTATGTTTTTATTTTCTCTCACGTGATGTACGGCGAAATGGCTTGCTATAGAAAAGGGCTATTTCAAAACAAATAAAAATGATCGTCTGAGGCCCATCATTTCTCTAGGGTGTATTTCAATCAAACCTGGGATGCAGCCCCATATTCCTAGAGGACTCATCATCTCTACGGGTTCAGCTATTCACTCTGCTTATAGCTTTCTCAACTAGTAAGTCTTTCGTTTCCGCTATCTTATAAGACCTCTTGAAATGCTTAGAAAAAACACATCTCCACCAATCACAGCGCCGAATAACCTTGTACCCACATACATTAAATACGGTTATAAGATTTATCAAGCACAACAACAAGCTACAAGATTATGAGAATAATTTCATTGCTCGGAAGATGCTCGAGGTAAAACTATAAGATATAAGTGCAATGAATAGATAATTATAAAGGAATGTGAAGTTTTATGCGCTGTATAAGTTGAAATCTGTTTTATTCTTATAAATATACAGTAATTAAAACAATTATAGAAAAAAACAAAGAAAGCGGTGTAAAAGTCAAATACTACGGTAGTGCCATCCCTATACCGTCTAAATATAAATAGAACCTTAGTACAATCTCGTGTTAAAAAATACACTGTAATTGGATGCCATTCGACCAATACAACACTAATATAAAGCCTATAAAAACACAAGCAGTTACAAAATGCTCAGTCATGTGATTTCTATCATGGCTTCCAGGACTGTTTGTTTGTTTTGTTGAAATTCGAGCAAAACTAATCGAAGGCTATCTGCGTTAGCCATCCCTAATTGATAGACTAGAAGGAAGGTATCGAATCAACAGCACCCAATACCAACTGTTGGGCTACTCTTCATCAACGAAAAGTGGGATTGCCATCACACAATAAAGCTCCATGGCGGAAAGAACGAGTGTGTTCGGTGACGGGATTCGAACTCACAACCCACAGATTGCAAATCGAGCCATAAGCACCAGGCCATGCCAGGCCTTCCCGGGACTGAAATACCGCGTGAAAAGTTGTTAGAAATGAAAGTTTTGGCTGATCAAGGATACTAAGGGCGACAAAAGCGCAAAACTCCTTTTCATTGGAATCTCTATATAAACCTCAGAAGGGAGTACGTGAAATTCACATTGTTGATAATAGAAGTAGCTGAGATATAAAACCGAAATTCTGGTGATTTTATGTACCTTAGGATATATTCTTTATAACGTTCGAGCAAAGATCTTGTCATAAACCTTACTGTAAATACGTGTATGAATGCTATCCCGTGAACAGTAAGATATCAACCTTAAAACTAAGGGTATCAAGGGAGGTGTAGCTGTTCGAAATTCACTGCTAAGAAGCGATAACCAAATTCATAGGATGAAATTGGCATTACGTTGCAAATAGTGAAATGAGCAAAGATGGAGACTTGTTCTCCTTATTAATAAATCTATGTTTGAATTATTAATTAAAATCAACGCCAATTTGTTCTACAGTGTCGCAGTGTGGGGTTCGATAAAAGTTTGGGGCTGTATTTGAGCAAATGGTGCTGATGATCTACACAAAATTGGTGGCATCCTGACTGCTAACAAGATTGAACATCCTGGTCCATCATACGGACAGAACCAAGGCTTAGCCTGCACAATGTATTGGTATGAGCATTCTTAATTCTGTATGTGCCTATGTAAAAGCTAAGAAAGCCAAAAATAAAAATCAATCAAATAACTAGGTTGAGTTATGAGGAATAACAGAGGACATTTGAACAACATTTCACAATCTTACATAGATAAACTGCGTGGCATCAATAAGTCAAGGTGTAATGCTCTCTTTCAAGTAAAGTCTCGCTTAAATATTATTCTGTCTAAAGCGTACAAACATTTCATAAAACTGAGTTTCTATGTCAAAGTCTGTAGTAGTTTGGTTCCATCTGAAGAACACAAAAAATTATCTAACTAAATGTGCATTCAAGTCTAAGGTATGCTTTTGTGAATCAGTAAGGAACATATTATGAAAGGGGCCGATGTAAGTTAGTTGTTAGCATGGCCGGTCTGTGAATCTCAGGGTTCGTGGTATGCGTCCCGTTGTCGCCAAAACGTGCTAAACACTTTGGGTCTGTAGGTGCGCTTTAATAATAACGGTTAAATTAACATACTCATTATGAAACATAGTTTCTAATACACATTACATAAATTGTTATGCTTACAAGGAATACACTCATTATGAAACATAGTTCCTAACACACCTTAATATATGGTTATACTTGCAAGAAACACACTCATTATGAAACAGTTTCTAGAACACCTTACAGAAATTGTTATATTTGAAAGAAACACACTCATTATGAAACATAGTTTATAACAAACTTTACAAAAACTGTTATACTTACAAGGAACATACTCAATACAAAACAGTTTATAACAACCTTAACAGAGCTATTGTTTTTCAACAACAAAATTTAATTTTCCTTTTTGTAAAACCTAGTACATATATATATATGAAAGACTAAGATACTTTTGTTCTATCAAAATTAAGCGAATTCAGTAAACATCTGAGGATGTATATAATCATATCATTATACCTTTTGCGCGTGCCCACTGTGATGAAAGCCAATAAAATAATTAATGACATACCTTAAATAACTGAATTATTTATAAACATAAGGATATGTGAATATTGGGCAAAACGTGAGTTATTTCTATATATTTCGGGTGGAAATTCCTTTTATGATAAACATGTTTCGTTCATACCATTTTTTTGTAACAAAATTTCGTTTTTAAGAAGAGAGAAGATTAAAAAAAATCACTGAAGTCCTTTATGACTTTTTCTTTTATCCTTTGATTATCCTCTAAGTCCTAACCCTATCCATGTAAGTAGTTACTGGTATTAAGCATAATTACATTTCAGGTACGTCACTATTGTAAATTAGAAAATAGAATGTTAAAAAAAAGCATTGTTTGAGGCTATTGAATTTTCAAAGAAAAGTGGCAACAGAGAAAATTTGATATGATATCAGTGTTTTTACAGTAACATTGTATTTTTGTTACCTTAATGTTTCTCATGTAGTTGCGCCAAAAGTCGCATCGAAAATTCTTTCTTACACTAATTAGAATCCTCGTGCTTTGAGAATTGTGTTGAGAAATGGAGCTGAAGCTTATCTATATATATATATACTAAGTGTGTATAAAAGGTTTTCCTACACAGTTTTATTTATTTTGGAATTAGTTTTCGGCTAAGTGCATAAACGGTTAAAGTCTGGGTAATTGGGATGAAGATAGTGGCTATAAATGACATTTCAAACATACGATTAACGAAATAAAGCATTAAAATTCTTACTCGATCATTTGCTGAATTTTAGCAGTATTTCAAATACACAGCATACCTAAATTTATTGATGTTACTTTCATAACTGATATCATTATTGATGCTACTTTCATAACTGATATCATTATTGATGCTACTTTCATAACTGATATCATTATTTATGCTACTTTCATAACTGATATCATTATTGATGCTACTTTCATAACTGATATCATTATTGATGTTGTTTTCATAACTGATATCATTATTGATGCTACTTTCATAACTGATATCATTATTGATGCTACTTTCATAACTGATATCATTATTGATGCTACTTTCATAACTGATATCATTATTGATGCTACTTTCATAACTGATATCATTATTGATGCTGTTTTCATAACTGATATCATTATTGATGCTGTTTTCATAACTGATATCATTATTGATGCTACTTTCATAACTGATATCATTATTGATGCTACTTTCATAACTGATATCTTATTGATGCTACTTTCATAACTGATATCATTATTGATGCTACTTTCATAACTGATATCATTATTGATGCTACTTTCATAACTGATATCAAAATCTAACATATAACTCCATTAGAACAATTTAGTCTTAAGAACATGTGATGTTTCTTTTCACATCGTGAGTAATTCGAAATCTTGCACACTGTAATTTCTTCCACGCTTGAAATTTGAAACTAGTTTTGTTATTGTTTATGTTTTAAATCAAATTTTTCTATTGGTGAATGCACAATATGTGTGTTAGATTATAAAAACGTTTATATTAGTAGGCAGAGTTTCAAAACTTCTCGTAACGTTAATCTTACAAATTATGTAAAAAACAAAAACAAGTAAGAATGCAATTAGAGTAATCTGGTATTAAAATAAACTAGGAAATTACTTTGATGCCTTTACTTCCGAAATGTGGCAATTACTTGAAAAATCTTTAACTGGGAAATTACTTTGATGCCTTTACTTCCGAAATGTGGCAATTACTTGAAAAATCTTTAACTGAGAAATTACTTTGATGCCTTTACTTCCAAAATGTGGCAATTACTTGAAAAATCTTTAACTGGGAAAAATAATACTAAATTTATGTGAAATAATTGCTTTTCCTTACTTCATTACAAAAGACGCAGGTTAGTTTCATTCACTTTATCATTCTTTTATGTTTCACGTGAGAAAATATCAGCATTATACTTACGTGCAAATTAACAGACTCGTGCTAACGTGAAACAAACTACTTTTTTAAAATAAATATAGAACTTCATATTAGACTTATATATAATTACATGTTTTTTTTTAAATAGCAAAATGCAAGAAAATATTAAATAGAGTAAATCAGAAGCTAATAAAAACAGCAATGGAGAGAAATACATAACCTGAAACATCTATTTTTGGATAGTAAGTGATAATTAAAGGAAATTTATTCGTTATTATTACTGGTTTTCTTTACTAATTGACAATCTTTAATTATAGGAACGTTCTATAAACGTTTCTTTTATATACTTTTAATACTTCCTTTCTCGTCTGACTAAATAAAATCTATAATTTTATTAAAAGCTTCAAGAAAAATATGGATCAATTAAAGACCTTTCTAAGCATTTTATCTCCCTTGTAGTTATTCTTATTTATATTATCTCTTCGAAACATTACTTTTTTCCATTGATAAAAAAGTACCCTTTATTGTCGTCTTCACGACACGACAGCAAAAGTGGTGTGTGACTGATACCTCTCCAAGGGTAGGTGATTAATGACAGGTGATTTGATTGTAAAGCGAATATTCGGGGATTAGTGTATGTTAAGCCCAAGAAGATTAGTAGCAGCCGAACTGTCTCGTGTATAAACAAACAAACAAATGAATCTCCAGAGTATTCATTCTCTCAACACTAAAGAAACATATATTTTACCCAATCCCATATCATCTTCTGTTGTCTTTTGACAAGTATTTGTTTATTATTCCTATTAAACAAGTTAAAATAATCTTTTTTATAACCATATAAAAAATCATTAATAATTAATTTAGATTAGTTTTCTACGATCTATTTTTTACCTCTTATTTTACCCTCATACCAAAATATAGTTGAACAATCACCATGAAATTTCTGAAGATCTGTTTTATTTATGAAAAAAATCTAATAAACTGAACGCTTAGGGAAAATAAACTTCACTAGTGGTAAATGGCAAACGACAATTGTAACTATTCTGATGCTAACGTTTTTTGATTATCCTGCGCGCTTTGTAATATCATGACAATATATAGATATGTACATATTAGGTAGAATTACATGAACAGGTTTTATAGATTATTGTCTGTTTTGTTCTTCTTCTTCTACTTCGAGGCCAGAAATGCCAAGTTCTGTTGTTTAGGATTTAAAAGCTGACTAAATATGTCAGCTTGAATAATATGTAATATCTTTTTATTCAAAAAAAAATCAAATATAGTTTTGAAAACTATGTAATATAAAAATTCAGGAAACAGTTCATTAAGTTATCCAACCATATTATTTTGTGCGGTTAAAAATAACCAAACAATTTTGATGTTATTCAAAAAGTTCCCACTTATTATGTTTAATCACATTATGCTAATAGGTTTTCTTTTATAAAAGTTTAAAATTAGCAATTAACAAGAAAAATAGTCTAGACACAGTTGCTTGTAAAAGTAAATGTGTTAAGTGCATGGAGAAGACGTATATATTTTTATTAGTTTTTTTACACATTGTCCATCAGTCTTCACTGTTTAGCTTTATCCTTTCTGCGATTTTTGTTGCTTTTTGGAAAAGATACGAAAGTTTTTTTTTATCGATCTTCATTGTTTTAAATCACACATTTACTAAGTAATGTCAAGTTGATTAATCGCTTCTTCATTCTGGTTGACATTTTTATTGTTATTAGAAATTATTTATTTAGTGTTTATCTCCATCAGCTAAAATATAAAACTATGGATTTTTTTAAAGATAAAGCTAAATAAATAGCAATTATATACTAGACCGACCACCACATAGAATTATTTTTGTGATCCACTATAATGATAGCATTATATGTTTCTTCCAGCATCCAAGAGTTTTACGTCTTCTTTAGAGAAATAATACGCTCAGGCGTAACGTATGATAAGAACAAGAATACACAGAACAAATTGTCTTTTCTTTGTTTTATAAAACTGAGCATGTTAAAGTCGGGAAAAATAATTTACTTTCCTCTTTCAAATGTTGAGCAATAATGGAATACGTAGTCCAAAACTTCCTCCAGTTTTTACAAGAACAGCTACAAAAACATAAGAAAGTATAGTGCGTCCATCATTTGTAACACTTTCGTAGTGAATTCTCCATTGGATTTACCACATATAATGTTGGAAAATGCTTGGTTTTTCTTATTAGTATTACGTGTTCTTTGAGCTTTTAGCGTAATAAAACGTTGAAGCGCGTGTATTTCCTACAACATAATAAGGATTTAGGAGCCTAGAAATATGAGGTAAGAAATTACAATCCGTAAAATAATCCAACTGATTGTACTATAAAAAAAAATGTTAATGGTTTAGGGATTTCTTAAAATTTTCAACGGTGCTCGTTTTTATTATTGTTTTGTGGTCTTTAAGCTTGTCGCCCCACCTCTTTGGCTCAGCAGTAAGCCCGAGAGCTTATAAAGTTAAAATTTGGGGTTCGATCTCTGCAGAGGGTACAGCACAGATAACCCATCGTGTAGCTTTGTGCTTAACAACTAGCAAACTATGACTATGACGGATAATTTTTCTTTATTAGTCTGCACTCATTGTAGAATTTGGGATAATATATTTTGGAATCTATTTCTATTTCTTCATCTGTTTATTTTATATAGGTTTCACTAAATTTGTCCACACACACGTACATTCACTTTTAAATACTCTGGAAGTGAGTCGTCTAGATCGTCCTTTACATTCATTTATTTTTCTAATATTTTTCAACTCATAAATTACACTTGAGTAATTACCCGTTCTTTCTAATATTTTTCAACTCATAAATTACAATTGAGTAGTTACCCGTTCTTTCTAATATTTTTCAACTCATAAATTACACTTGAGTAGTTACCCGTTCTTTCCTAATATTTTTCAACTCATAAATTACACTTGAGTAGTTACCCGGCCCAACCTCTGTCAAAATGAACCTCGTCAGTGAGGAAACGTCAGTGAGTAGAGGTCAAAGAGTGCATCCCAACGAGGGGATTATCCTTTGAACCCAGGTGGTCACGTGATGTCATAGTTCCACAGGGTGGCGCGAGAGGGTGGATAGTTCCAAGGTGTCACACTAGGGGCAAATAATTACAATCTGAACTACTGGGGTGAGTAGCTCCAAATTATGCTACGAGGGGCGATGAGAACATTAATGTGTCATATTTTACAAATACCCACTAAATGTCAAGCTGTGTCATGTTTTACGAATACCCACTAAATGTCAAGCTG
>NW_013667742.1:173371-176348 GCF_000517525.1 Limulus polyphemus
CTACTTCTTTATACACAACCTTGACGCGGGAATTGAATTTCCAAGTTTTCTGTTTGTTCTCTCCTCATAACTTTAACTTTTCAATGACAGCCATAATATCTGATAAATCTTCTTTGTTTGTATTTTGTTCACTTATTTTTTATTACTATTGCACTTCCGTTGTTACTGCCATGATACTGTTCATAAGTAGTCTTAGTATATAAGAATGCTTTCACATAAGTTTGAGCTGCTTGTGGACTGAGTTTTCTGTGAACTTCTTTTGGTTTTAAAAGAATACGCAAGAGAAGTCTGTTGAAGATTATGTCAATGTGTTGAAAACACTGCCTCAGAACCAAAAGAAGAGGCAGGAGAAGTCTGTAGAAGGCCTTGTCCACGTGTTGAAAACACTGCCTCAGAACCAAAAGAAGAGGCAGGAGAAGTCTGTAGAAGGCCTTGTCCATGTGTTGAAAACACTGCCTCAGAACCTAAAGAAGAGGCAGGAGAAGTATGTAGAAAACCTGGTCCACGTGTCGAAAACGCTGCCTCAAAACCAAAAGAAGAAGAAAAAGGAGAAAGATGTAGAAGACTTTGCCCATGTGTTGAAAACACTGCCTCAGAACCGAAAGAAGAAGCATGATAAGTCTGTCCACGTGCTTAAAACTGCTTTAGAATAAAAAAAACGTGTACAGGAAAGTCTGTAGAAGACTTTTTTCTTTTGGTTTGAAACCACTGCGTAAACTCACCTTTAAATAATACTTGAATTACCACTTTATTACCACATTGGAAGTTTGTCATGAAAACATAATTCGAACATCAAGTATGTATTATGACCATTCAGAAAAACAGAAAGTCACCGTATCCAACGCTACAGGTTAAATAGCATATTGAAAATAACCAATTACACTTTGATCGCACTCGTTCAATAATCTACTGAAAACGTTTTGTGGCGATCTTTTTAGATATATTAATTGGCTTTATTTTCATGAAAAAAAGTGTTTTTATTTTGCATTAACTTGTAATCAACCAATGGCTGCTAAAATCCTAATCCAACATCAAACACGTTAGTTTAACACTTCCTCGACAAGTCTATACTCCAAATGACTTTGAATAACATTGCTATTCAAGCTTGAGTATAATTTTGAAAGAAAAACTGGCAACCACTTTACTTTTCGTGAAGCTAAGCAGTCGCTCCCTTGATGAAAATATGTCGATTACCAAAAAAATAGGGCAGACAAAAAATAGGGCAGAAAGCTCCTTTACCAAATAACTGTTTCGATTATACTCACTCGAGGATGTTTGTTTGTTTATTTGTAATTAAGCACAAAGCTACACAATGGGCTATCTGTGCTCTGCCCACCACGGGTATCGAAACCCGGATTCTAGCGTTGTAAGTCCGCAGACTGTGCCACTGGGAGGGGGGGGCATGCCAGGATGCAAGAGTTTCGCTTGGTACCGGATACATTCTGGGTTACTGCATCACCTGGGATTATAAAATATGATGCTCTAATAAGGCATAATAATGTTATGTTTTAATTGGAATTCACATTAATTTACGATCCTCAGTGACAACCTTTCCGTTATATTGTCTTACTAATCTCAGTAGTAAGGAAAGAAACTGTTTTCGAATAAATTAATCTCACTATAATGAATAAACGCCACTCTTTTTCTATTTGCACAAAATTAAAGTATTTTTGTATGTACTTGTTTTTCCTCTAACCTAAAAAATCAAAGCTTTAGAATTATGTATGATAATAAGATAAAAACATAAAGATTTAGAAATTAAAGTTTCAAGCCTGAGAGGTGGCACAAGTTTTTCCCTTACCACTGTAAACTGAGAAGCTAGAAAGTCTGGCTTTTCATATCAGAAGAACCTTTCTTAATTAAAGAAGACAAAGTTCATGATATATTATTCTGTCAACATACCCCCACGGCTATATAACGTTTAAGATGTATAGCAAGTGAAATAAGAAGAGTAAAGATTTGTATCTACTAGAAGCTTGCATAATTAACTCTATGTTTTGTTTATGACAGCCGCTTGCCATTTGAAAAATTGTGTTCCCAGAACTATAGCTTTCGACAAACATAACAGCGGAATGAAGCGGGAAACCATTTTCAAAATTGTACAAAACCTTTTTTTTCTTTAAAAATGAACTATTATTTTCTCCTGATAAGTTTATTCTTCCAGATCAGGAGTTTAGCAAAAGAGCACTTACTGAAATTTCTTTTTCTGTTTTGGGATTTATAGCTAAATTGATTTATTGCTACTGTGTAGACTTCGTGGTCTGGGGTCCGTATATACAATTCTGGGACCACGTTACGTCTAAGAACATGCACAAATGTATGAATTTGAATATTGTGTATGGTGAGAGAAGGATGCAGAAAACCAGAAACTTCTAAGCATGTATCTATTCAGATGAGGATAAGAAAAAATTGATCTTAATATCAAGACTTTTTACGTATTAGTTAAACTCTTACAAAATGTAAGATGCGGTCTGACATATAAAACTCTCCTCCAGACATCATTATTTTTTTTCTTGTAAAGTTTACGGAGGATATTGCTAAAAACAAACAAACAAACAAACCTTCAGCAAATAAAAAGCGAATAAGAGTATCACATTTTAGGAAGTGTTTCTTTAGCCCTATTTCTTGCCGACTGAGCGGTATCTAATTATATCAAGTCATGTCATTTCGTTAAGAAACAATAACTGAAAAATCCAGAAATTAGGCTACACAGTACTACAAACGTGTAATAAAGTAACCAAACGTATCCCTTGTAACGATATTCACACATTTTAGGAAGTGTTTCTTTAGCCCTATTTCTTGCCGACTGATCGGTATCTAATTATATCAAGTCATGTCATTTCGTTAAGAAACAATAACTGAAAAATCCAGAAATTAGGCTACACAGTACTACAAACGTGTAATAAAGTAACCAAACGTATCCCTTGTAACGATAAAAACAAATATTTCTAGACCAATTTACCAGCTGAATCCATAC
>NW_013667742.1:176358-179939 GCF_000517525.1 Limulus polyphemus
ACCTTAAGAGAGTCATAGTCAATTCAGAATTTTGAAGAATAATAAGAAACTATTCGAAAGCGCTCGAGTTTTTGGGTCTCGTTTTGAAAAATATTACAACTATCGTAGGTGATCCTGTGTGCTAACTACTTAACCTCGATGTATACTTATTTAAACATCCAAGATGATCGAAACTATCATGGGTGGGTTTTCAATGAACTTGTATGTTTTTTTTATCTTAATTATTTTCATATTTGGATAACCAAGAATTACTTTACCCTAAAAAAAAGGTATACTCAAACAATATCTGAAAAAATTAACATAGTTGTTAAAGCATTGCTATTACGATACCCAAACCTGATTAAATGCTCCCATTAATGATACCCAAACCTGATTAAATGCTCACATTAATGATACCCAAACCTGATTAAATGCTTACATTAATGATACCCAAACCTGATTAAATGCTCCCATTAATGCGACTAAACAATTCCATTACAGAGATAGAAAAGTACGTTATGAACAGTGTCTTTGATAAACTTTGTTATTCTACTTCATATTGATTTCTATATGATTTATATAAAAAAAAAATCTATCGGACCGGCTTCGTGTTGTTCCACATTAATAGTTAGATGTTAAAGACGAGATTGTCTCCTTGCAAAAACAAATATTTCTAGACCAATTTACCAGCTGAATCCATACAAAGTCGTTTTTACACGTAATCATTTTCGTAACATGCCTCGATTTTCCACTGAATATACAATTCCACTGTATAGTTCTCCTACAAATCTTACACACGTGTTTTCTTTCTCAGCGTCTTTTTCTTGATGTCCTGGTTGTCTGAATTCAATGGGTATCGTTTTCAAATGATCATTTGTTTTGTTTTTGACTGTTTCTTAGAAATTGTATTTTATCTCAGTGAAAAAATAATATTCTAGATCTTACCAGTTTCTCGCTTGACCAAAAAATCTATTTTTATAACTTAGTAAAGCTATCATTTTGAAATACTGTTAACTGTACTAAAAAGACTGGTTACAAGAAAATAAATTAAAACTGATTACTACAGATATGACACAACTGTTATAGATTGTAAAAGCTATAGTTTACGGTTTAGAAATAGCTAAATATTATTGAGTATATAAATATATTGAAACATTCGATTACCAACTGTAGCAGTTAATAAGATCGTCATTGTCAAAAAAATTAATATCCAATACATAAGAATTAAACTAGTACACTTTAACAATTTCGTTGATGCGTTTTCTGTATAGCTTGTATATAGCACGATCGATTGTTTGTTTGTTTGTTTGTTTTCAATTATGCACAAAGCTACACAAGGGCTATCTGTGCTCTGCCCACCACGGGTATCGAAACCCGGTTTCTAGCGTTGTAAGTCCGCAGACATACCGCTGTGCCACTGGGGGGCAGCACGATCGAATCAGCTTTAGAGAATTTTAAAATCGCTCCTTAACTTGCTTGGATTCACATTTCCGTATAATATGAACACATTCTTCAAGATATCCAAAAGCACACAGGATCAATAGAAAAAAGGTAAGCATTAGAAAAGAAATCCAACAAGCTGAGTAAATATGAACAAATATTGCATTAAACTTGCGGAAAATACTGTAACTAACAAATACTGCACTAAACTTGCGGAAAATGTTGTAGCTAACAAATATTGCACTAAACTTGCGGAACGTGTTGTAACTAACAAATATTGCACTAAACTTGCGGAACATGTTGTAACTAACAAATATTGCACTAAACTTGCGGAACATGTTGTAACTAACAAATATTGCACTAAACTTGCGGAAAATGTTGTAACTAACAAATATTGCACTAAACTTGCGGAACATGTTGTAACTAACAAATATTGCACTAAACTTGCGGAACATGTTGTAATTAACAAATATTGCACTAAACTTGCGGAAAATCTTATAACTAACAAATATTGCACTAAACTTGTGGAACATGTTGTAACTAACAGATATTGCACTAAACTTGCGGAAAATGTTGTAACTAACAAATATTACACTAAACTTGCGGAACGTGTTGTAACTAACAAATATTGCACTTAACTTGCGGAAAATGTTGTAACTAACTGCATTGCATAAAGTTATTTCACTGCCTCTACCCGATAAATCTATAATAAGTAACATACCCCTGAAACGTATAAGTGTAGTCTTAATAATTTTAAGTACTTTTTTTTATGAAATTCGTTTAGTGTTAAGATTTATTTTGCAAAAAAAATAAGATATAACTTATTAATCATAATAACTTTCGTGAGATATTTCCTCTTTTATAGTGCATAACAAAATATATTTCTTATAAACATTTAATGTATATATTTGATATTTTTCTTCAGCAACATATTTATATTGATCTATGAATAGGCTTCAAACATTTTGATCATATAAGTATTTTAAGAATATATGCAATTATAATTATAAGCTTATAACATAAAACGTCATTTTCTGTACCGAGTATAAGTCAACGTTTCACATAATGAATCATAATCCATTTATAAATATACTTTGTAAGATTAAGGACTAATTCATAGTCAAAAGTGTTTCTGTCGTCTAATGTTATCTAATAGAGGATTGAGGAAATATTTTAACCTATAGAGAACGGAAAAGGTTTACCACATAAGTAAGACACTCACACTATCTATGTTACTGTGATGTTTGTCTTGAAAAACTAACCACATGTTGATAAGTGGAGTAATATTATGGACAGGTGGGCTTTATGGCATAATCTTCTACCACACATTTTTCTGAATAATGATTTTTAAAATGAAACAAAATTAGAATTCTCTCATCCTTAATGCCTTAGTCTAGTGCTTCATTTCAACAAGTCCTTATAAGTTTCATTAAAATCTCATTTTTCTAATCTGTATTACTCAGCTGTATTATATATGTTTAAATAGTATTTTGCATACCGTATTAACAAACTTTTAAAAGAGCATACTTTGAAAAGATTATTACGTAATCCCTATATCTAACCTTCCAAAAAAAACGTAATTGGAAAATCCTTTCTGTAGTCTGTTGTAAGCCTGTAAATTTGTTTTTCTCTAAAATCGTCTTCATTAAGTTGTTTAATTAACCTTTTACGTAGCTTTCGTGTGCTTACAAGAGCCTTTGTTCAAATGCTCATTACGGAGTTTGTTTACATAACAATTTTTTAATTTTTTATCGTTACAAGGGATACGTTTGGTTACTTTATTACACGTTTGTAGTACTGTGTAGCCTAATTTCTGGATTTTTCAGTTATTGTTTCTTAACGAAATGACATGACTTGATATAATTAGATACCGCTCAGTCGGCAAGAAATAGGGCTAAAGAAACACTTCCTAAAATGTGTGAATATCGTTACAAGGGATACGTTTGGTTACTTTATTACACGTTTGTAGTACTGTGTAGCCTAATTTCTGGATTTTTCAGTTATTGTTTCTTAACGAAATGACATGACTTGATATAATTAGATACCGCTCAGTCGGCAAGAAATAGGGCTAAAGAGACACTTCCTAAAATGTGTGAATATTGTGTATGGTGAGAGAAGGATGCAGAAAACCAGAAACTTCTAAGCATGTATCTATTCCGATG
>NW_013667742.1:180439-188451 GCF_000517525.1 Limulus polyphemus
GTTCATTGAAAACCCACCCATGATAGTTTCGATCATCTTGGATGTTTAAATAAGTATACATCGAGGTTAAGTAGTTAGCACACGGGATCACCTACGAAAGTTGTAATATTTTCAAAACGAGACCCAAAACTCGAGCGCTTTCGAATAGTTTCTTATTATTCTTCAAAATTCTGAAGAATAATAGTCAACTATTCGAAAGCGCTCGAGATTTGGGTCTCGTTTTGAAAATATAATTAAATATACGATACTAATACAATTTAACATTTCGTATTTCTATTGCTCCCCAATGGCTCTGTGGTAAAACATAATATTCGTGGCTCGATCCTTGTGGTAACCACAGCACAGATAGCCAGACATTGTGCAGCTTTGAGTTTAGCAATAAATATATTTGATTGAATATTCCCGTTTATACAAGGCTTAATTTTGATACTTATCTTATTTCTTCATTCCTTTGAAAATCTCTTTACATTTCTACTGTGCATAGTGTTATCTATGAGCAGCGAATTGCACTTAAAACTTGGAGCATAACGAATTTCAAAATCAAATAAGACTTCTAACGCGGAAAATTTACTGAATAAGACATATTTCGGTATTTTCATTATTATATTCCATAAACTTCCAGCTGCAATAACTGGAGATTCTGACAAATATACTTTCAATTACAAACCAAACAGAAAATACAAATACAATTAACTGTTTTCCTCATACATTTTCTACAAAATACGAGTTATCATATTTCGACAGGATAATAAATTCATATAAATTCACGATAAGAGCTTGAGTAATATAAGCAGGATAGTATGTCGTATCCATTATTGAAGTTAGTAAATAACGTGTATGTCGATGGTTAGGAATGGCATTTTTCCTTCATGACATTAGATGCAATGTCCTCCAGCATAATTGAATACTAGTTTCTCCAGGTTAGTTTATGAAGTGTTTTCCAAAATCATAATGAATAACTTATTCCCCCACGATAGTGGATAACGTGTTTCTCCAGATAACAGATGAAGTATGTCTCCAGTTGAATAACGGAAAGTATGCGTTCCCCCTTGGTAACAACGTGTTGCTCAAGAATAGTTTATGGCATTTCTTTTATAAGATAGTTAATGACGTGTTTGTTTGATTTTTCAAGTCATAAAATGACGTGTTGTTATAGAGTGCTTAATGTTGTTTTTCTTCAAGACGTAGAGTGATCTTTATTTATGGAATAAGAATCTATCCAGTATTATAGATAGCGTATATCTCCAGAGTAGTAGCTGTTGTGTCTTTCTGGGTAGCAAATTATTGCCTCTCAAGTGTTATAGGTGGCATTTATATTTTTATCTTAAATAATCTACTTGAATTTTCAAGTTTTGTCCACACTAAAACGGAAATAAGAAAGAAACTCACACATATTAATATAAAAAACAACTCCAAACAGTTTATAATTGTTTTTGTTCTATTGTAATCGATTGGATCAAATTAAGTTGGAAGTGTTTTCTTTCGTAGGAGCTGCAACGTGAGTGCTTTTATTAATTAGGTGTTTACTCTTTTTGTAGTAGCTGCAATGGGAGTACTTTTGTTAATCAGGTGTTTACTCTTTTTGTAGTAGCTGCAACGGGAGTACTTTTGTTAATCAGGTGTTTACTCTTTTTGTAGTAGCTGCAACGTGAGTACTTTTGTTAATCAGGTGTTTACTCTTTTTGTAGTAGCTGCAACGGGAGTACTTTTGTTAATCAGGTGTTTACTCTTTTTGTAGTAGCTGCAACGGGAGTACTTTGTTAATCAGGTGTTTACCCTTTTCGTAGTAGCTGCAACGTGGGTGCTTCTATTAATCAGGTGTTTACTCTTTTTGTAGTAGCTGCAACGTGAGTGCTTTTATTAATCAGGTGTTTGTCCTTATCTACACTATCGAAAATGATACGTGAGTTCGATAACATCAACACGTCAACTACATCTGTGTAGAACCAGGGAATAGTAGCTACGATTCTATAGTGTATATACCTTGCACCTCAGATCCTGTCAAATATTGATTTGAACTGTTGCTTAAATGCTGAAATAATCAAAAACAATACTTTTGTGGCAAATGCTATGGGTTTTTATTTCATTTATTAAAATGATCTGTTATACAGAATTATATGCAAAAAAGGACACTTTTGTTAGTTCAATTGTTAATATAACTATATGTATGCGAGTAATTATAGAAAATTATTTTTTCGAAAAGTACTTTGTGCTCTGAATTGGGCAAAGCTATATGTATATTTGTTCTACGATTGTAAAAATTTTGATTTATATGTATATTTGTGCTACGATTGTAAAAAGTTTGATTTATATGTATAGTTGTGCTATGATTGTAAAAATCTTGATTTATATATATTTGTGCTATGATTGTAAAAATTTTGATTTATATATATATTTGTGCTATGATTGTAAAACGTTTGATTTATATGTATATTTGTGCTATGATTGTAAAAAGTTTGATTTATATATATATTTGTGATATGATTGTAAAAGTTTGATTTATATATATATTTGTGCTATGATTGTAAAACGTTTGATTTATATGTATATTTGTGCTACGATTGTAAAAAGTTTGATTTATATGTATAGTTGTGCTATGATTGTAAAAATCTTGATTTATATATATATTTGTGCTATGATTGTAAAAATTTTGATTTATATGTATATTTGTGCTATAATTGTAAAAGTTTGATTTATATGTATATTTGTGCTATGATTGTAAAAAGTTTGATTTATACATATATATTTGTGCTATGATTGTAAAAAAAATAATTTATATGCATATTTGTGCTATGATTGTAAAAATGTTGATTTAAACTCAGTATATACAAGTAAGAAGTTTAGTTTGGAAGAAAATTTTAGTTTTTCTAAGACGCCATCCGTTTCTGGTTGTTTAAAAAATTATCGCGCCAAGCTACAAAAGAACTGTCTGTGCATAGATGTTCCTGATTTCAAACTGACAGACTAGAGGGAAGGAAACAGGTGAAATTAGTGAACAGCACCCACCGCCAACTCTTCGGAGATTCTTGTGTGATTGAATAGTGGGATTTTACCATCGCTTTTATCGTGGATCCCTGGTCCCAGAGTAAGGAGTGTGTTCGTTTGGCAACAGATGTAGAACTATGAACCGTCTAATTCACAGTTTTAATACGCTAACGTTTTAGCACCAGTTTCCACTAAAACGCTGTCTTTAAGTTGTTCGACACCTTTTAATTATTCTATTGTTTTTAGCTACATTTTACAATGAATAGAAACATAATAATGTTAGTCTCTCTCTATTTACTGTGTAACTTTTCATTCACATGGTTAAGTAACCCGAGATACACATTTCACCTGTTCAACCTTAACCGTCATATTACACAGTTATAGCTTCTGTATTTCTTATACAACAATATAGCGTCTTTTCTATAACAAAATTCTCAGCACAAACTGTATAACTTTAAGAAGTTTAACTTAGGTTATGATTGTTTGTTGTTTTTTTTAATTTCGCGCAAAGCTACACGAGGGCTATCTGCGCTAGCCATCCCCAATTTAGCAGTGTAAGACTAGAGGGAAGGCAGCTAGTCATCACCACCCACCGCCAACTCTTGGGTCACTCTTTTAACAACGAATAGTGGGATTGACCGTCACATTATAATGCCGCCACGGCTGAAAGGGCGAGCATGTTTGGTGTGACGAGGATTCAAACCCGCGACCCTCAGATTGCGAGTCGAGCGCCCTAACCACCTATCTTCAGGTTATGAAGTACAAATCCAAACATCTTAATGAGTGGTTATTGCGTGCTGCATTTTTGTCGAGATTATATTGTTGTAAATGTGTCACTTTTCTCAGGATATTTCTAAAGACTATAAAGTTCTATATTTAAATACAATATTCTTAAGCCTCGAAATGATTTCTGAAATTTTCAATTGCGTAGTTTATAGCATTGTTACATATGCTGTAACAATTCCAATGTCATGGCGGATATTTCTTGATGTACATCTTGAGATTGTTAAATATGCTTTCTCTCCCTCCATATACATAAATTGAACATAAAGAATTTTCACGAAAGAAGTCCAATGACATTAAGAAACTGGACTTTTGGGTATGCTCGTTTATTGACCTGTAGAAGCCTATATGTAACCATAGATTAGGGGTCACTATAAACCCATTTAACTTACTCCGTTGTTATAACGTCTTCCGCTCACAGGAGGTTTTAAAATAATAGTACTCTAGATGGTAGCCTCACTAGAATCAATTTTTATACTCAACTATTTTCTCTTTCCTAAACGCATTTACGTATTTTTCCTATGATAAGTTATTAATGTTCTACCAACATTTGTGAAGTTCCTGAAGCCACCTTACATTTACGTAATTCATCGACCGACTTCAGTAGAGTTAGTAGCCAGAGTTCCTCCGATGGTAAATAATTTGACTGAATAGAATATTCGGATTAGTCAACTCGAAGTTAATAAACGAACGCGCCCTAAGGGCTCATAGAATAGAGCCCCGTTCCACGTAATTAATTATTTCGAAACTCTTCAGCACTAATGAAACCTAAGATCTTCCCCTAACCCTAAACGATATTACATGTCCATCAAACAACAGTGATATCACAACAGATTAAAAAAAAAACTCACAAGTTTTGTGCATACGTGGTGATAGATAGTTAAACGGTGACTCAGTAGTAAACAGATATTTTTTTTTATTGCTAATATTTTATTGTGTATAAGTGGCAGTGGACACAAACTACGCCCCCCAGTAGCACAGCGGTATGTCTGCGGATTTACAACGCTAGAAACCGGGTTTCGATACCCGTGGTGGGCAGAGCACAGATAGCCCATTGTGCAGCTTTGTGCTTAATTAAAAACAAACAAACACAAACTACGGTATAAGAATTACAAATTATAAAGTACTAGATACGATTAGCATGCTTCAAAATAAATAACTGTTTATTTATATGCTCCACAAATAGATAAATATCAAGCATTAACGGATATACAACTAAACAACTACTTCGTGTAAACTAAAGTAGTTATGCGGAACATCAGTTATTATTTTGAGCAAATAATATATAAATATTATAAAGTTCTTTAACTGATAATAAAAATATGGTTTATGACTGTCATCAAACCAAAGCCTTAAATCGCAGAAATTATCGAGCACCAGTCTATAATTATCATATTTTCTCTGATGTAGATCCATTAATTACCAACCAAACTGGATCACGTGAAAATAATAAATAATCCCAATCCTAAAACTTTAAAAGACGGTTCAAGGAAAGAAAATTGATTCGATTAACATCAAGGATGAAGTTCAGACAAACATTCTATTAGCAGTGAAGTACATGATTTAGGATTTGTTGACCATCTGCAAACGATATCGGTCAATATTTTCTTACTATAATTTCAAAACAATTTCTGACTCAAATACATAAAACTAAGCTATTTCTTTCAAACAGAACGGAGAAAAGGCTGATCTCAACGACGAAATGAACAATGATTAAAAGTACTAATTAATTTACTCTTTACTACGTTTTCTGAAGAAATGTTTCCATTTAATTGCTAGATATTCTTCCTCAAAAATCAAGGTCGAAGTACCTAGTGGTTTGCGTATCGGGCTAGGGATCCAAAGGTCGCGAGTTCGAGAAGTGCTGCTACAACCACGCTTCGCTCCTTCAGTTGTGAGTGTTGGCGTATCGGGCTAGGGATCCAAAGGACGCGAGTTCGAGAAGTGCTGCTACAACCACGCTTCGCTCCTTCAGTTGTGAGTGTTGGCGTATCGGGCTAGGGATCCAAAGGTCGCGAGTTCGAGAAGTGCTGCTACAACCACGCTTCGCACCTTCAGTTGTGAGTGTGCTATAAAAATGATAATGAATTCCGCTATTCGATTAGGAGAGTAGCCGATTCAAGCAGGGTGTCCTGCCTACTGGTTGCCTTCTCTCTGATGTGCAGATCAGAATTAGGGATAGCTATGCCTAAACCATAAGGGTTTTCTGACTTTAGTTCATTGTGTCCATAAGATGTCGTTCAGATGTAAAAATAAATCTATTCAACAAAATAAAAGGTTCAGCTAAATCAAACAAAATGTGAAATATTTATGATTGTTTAATTGATAACCATTGACGATTTTCATATGTTTTAATTATATTGTAGTTCATCAGGAACTACCAATGAAAGAAATAAACTATTAAAGATTTCTTTTATTTCTCGATATGCTAATCGAAACATTAGGAAGTAACAAACAGAAACCATCCTATCGAATATCTTTAATTCTCTATATATATCAACAGGAAAGCTAGAAACAAGAAGAGTCGCGCGGAATCTCATTAGGTTTTCATGGAAATCACTAAACTTAATCTATTAATTTTACGTCACGCAAATGATCATAAATACACCTGAATGTAAGATATATATATAAAACTATTAAATCCACATATTAAATATTTTTATCCCTCAGCCTGTCATTAGGAAGCATTAGAAATATAAACGTTATAGCTAACGAATTTTGTGTATATTTGTAGGCTCATCAAAACTATTTGACAATGTTCTCATGCACATACCATAAGTAGATAAAGGTATGCTTCCGTTAGTTTGTAAACTATTTACAAAAACTCAGTGGAGCTAATGTGTTTTTAGTCTGATTCATTAATATGTACTAAAGATCTTTATATGAATTTAATAATAAATTTGCATCATAGATTCAGTTTATTTCTTAATGTTACCGTTAGGAACGCTAAATAGATCTTCATTAAATAATTTGTTTTAACTATTTGAAATTTCCCCATAAAAACAAACGAATTTAACATGAGAATATTTAAGATACATTATGTTTTTAAAAGTTAATTTTACAATAAACTTATTTGGACAAATACAGGATGTGCCAAAATTAGTCACCCACAAATATTTCAAACAAGTAATATATTATCATTGATATAACTAAAATCTCCCATGTATTAAATCTATCTGCTGATTGATAACACGCGACTCTGCCTTCACGACTGTAGGGAGAAAATAGAATAAAATGCACTGCATCGTTATAAAGACGAAGAAAGAGGTGTCGTTCCTCCTTTGTAATTCAGAACGTTATCTTCGTAATCTCATTACACAACTAGTAGACCATCATTGATTTCATTCAAGACAGCAGATTGTCAAGATCATTGTTGTTACTTTTGTTTGTTGAAGCTGAAGATTCTAAATGAGGTTAGATTTTCCTTTATTCGATTTGAATGGTTATTTTGTAATTTTTAGTTTAGAAGTCGGTAGAGTTGAACTGTTAAATGTGCACCAGTTAGTGCGTTTTTTAATTAATTTAAAATTTCAAACAATAATTTGACTGTGAGAGGTTTTAGCCCAATAGATTTCGCTGCCAAACACAGAAAGCATCGAAAATTTGCAAATAATTGAATAAATGCATAATTTGGTACAAATGGGTAATATTAGTAAATTACAGGATTTTAAATGAGCTAAGACACACAGAGAAATTAAGAAGTTGATACAGGTAGATGATATTGTGATTTACAGGATTGTAAGTGAGCTGAGATACACAAAGTTTGTAATTAAACACAAAGGTACACAGTGGGCTATCTGTGATCCACCCACCACGGGTATCGAAACCCGGTTTCTAGCGTTTTAAGTTCGCAGACATACCACTGTGCCACTGGGGGGCGATACACAAAGAAATTAAAAAGTTGTATAAATGGATGATATTGATAATTTACAGGATTTAAAGAAGTTGATATACACATAAAAATTAAGAAGTTGGTATAGATGGATGATATTGATAACTTACAGGATTTAAGGAAGTTGATATACACATAAAAATTAAGAAGTTGGTATAGATGGATGATATTGATGATTTACAGGATTTAAGGAAGTTGATATACACATTAAAATTAAGAAGTTGGTATAGATTAATGATATTGATGATTTACAGGATTTAAGGAAGTTGATATACACATTAAAATTAAGAAGTTGGTATAGATTAATGATATTGATGATTTACAGGATTTAAGGAAGTTGATATACACATTA